>NC_056732.1:1558175881-1558413381 GCF_019279795.1 Protopterus annectens
CTGGAGAGTCGATTATGGCGCCCAGTTTGCAGTCATCTGCGAACTTGGTCAGCCACAGTCCTTCCGTGTTGGCCTGTACCTCCGAGAAATATATACTGAACAAAAGAGGTTCCAGGACTGAGCCTTGTGGGACGCCACTTGTAACTGGTTTGGAGTCTGACATGGCTCCAGCAATTCTAACCATGTGGGTTCTGTCCTTGAGCCAGTTTGCAACCCATCTAGTGACATAGGGGTTTATATTTAAGCTGGTGAGCTTATCTATAATGCCAGTGGATATTGTATTGAAGGCTTTTGCGAGGTCCAGGTAGGCTGTGTGGACCACCTTCCCCTCATCAATGGCCTTGGTGACTGTTTCAAAGAAATCAACCAGGTTTAAGAGGCAGGATCTGCCCTTAACAAAGCCAAACTGGGTAGGATCCAGTGTCTGTAGGTCCCCAATATCTTTATTTATGAGGTCCATGATTATCCTTTCCATAGATTTGCAAACCAAGCTAATCAGGCTTATGGGGCGATAGTTTCCAGAATCCGTTGAGGCACCACCTTTGTGGAGAGGGACCACAGTTGCTGTACGCCACTCTTTGGGTACATATCCTGTAGTAAGGCTGAGATTGAACAGTAGTTTTATGTTTGGGTTTAGCTCTTCTTGGAGTTCATGTAGGACGCAGCCCAGGACACCGTCTGGTCCCATTGATGCTGTGTTTTTTGCTTTGGAGAGGGCGGCTCTTATCTGAGCATCCGAGATGTCAGGGGGGCAGCACTCTGCTGGAATAGATATTTGCCCTTTTGGTGGGGAGGTGGGGGTTTGTGCTGAACCTGTCAGCTAGGATGTTGGCAATGTCTGTGAGTTTGGTGTATTTTTTGTCATTTTGGACTAATTCTGAGCATATCTGGGAATTTCCACCCAGGTTCCTAACATAACTAAAGAAAGCCTTGTGATTATCCTTAGTGTCCTGTGCAATTTTTCTCTCGAAGCTGGCCTTAGACGATTTTATGAGTGCCCGTAGTTTTTTGCTAATACTAATCAGAGATGCCTTCCCTTTTTGGAATTTTTCTCTATCATTTAGTAGATTCCTCCTTCTATTGTATAGTTTGTTTATGGCTGGGGTCCACCAGACAGGACGTCTGCCTTTGGAGGATTGGGTCTTGGTTTTATTTGGGATCGCATGATCCATGCATTCCTGAAGGTGTTCATAGAATGCGTTTATAAAGGATTCTGTGGTCTGGGCCGTATTTTCCACAGGCCCGGGGGCTTTGAAGGATTCCACCTCAGTTTTGAGGAGTGTGAAATTTGCTTTAGAGAAGTTTTTCACTGTGGTTTTCTGGGCAGGGGGTGGTGTCAGGATGTGAACATCCAGTGAAATTAGTTTATGGTCTGATCTTACCAGTGAGGGATACACTTCTGGACTGGAGCATAGAGTCCCCATGTTGGTGATGATCAGGTCCAGTATGTTTTCCCCTCTTGTGGGAGTGGTAACAAGTTGTTCCATAGCATTTGAGTTTATAAATTCTAGGAACCTTTGGGCTAGGGTGTTGGAGCTAGAGTAATGCTCCCAGTCTATGTTTGGGTAGTTGAAGTCGCCCAATATAATGGTGTTTGGAGAGACCTTCATATTTTCCAGAGTTCTCATGAAGGCCGAGTGGGGTTCCTGGGTTAGGGAGGGTGGTCTGTAGCAGGCTATAAACTGGAAGGCAGTTTTACCCACTGTTAGTTGCACATGGATAGTCTCTGATGCTTCGGTTGTGCCACCAACCTGGAGGTGTGAGTATCTTTGACGAATATTGATACTCCCCTCCTTTTGTGGGTCGGTCCAAGTTTTGGGGCCGAAAAGCATGGTATGAGGTATAACCTGGTAGTGCTGGGGTGCTCTCGGGAGCCTTGAACCAGGTTTCTGTTACTGCACAGATATAGATTTTCTCCATGCTAAGGAGAGTTTCGAGTGCGTGCATCTTGAGGTTTAGACTTCTGGTGTTGAGTAGCATTACTCTTAGTTTCTTATCCCTTGTGATACCTATGGAGGTAGGTTTGTCTTTTGAGCCTTGCCTAAAAAAGGCACTATGGGGGTAGCAAGAGCCTTTGCCAATATCCGAAAGCCCAGGGGTGACAGGTGCAAGCCGTGCCTAGCGAAGTATCGTGGCTTGTCGAGCATGTCATCCCAGGCTGACAGGCATTGGATCCCCTTTGAATGACACCAATAATTAAGCCAATTGTTGAAATTGATCATCTTGTCTTCATATTGTGGCATCATTCTTGGTGAGGGTAAGATGCTACTCAAGGTCAGGGTCATATCGGCCTGGGCCACATGCTCAGAGAGCTCCTCTATGTCTCTTTTCATGTAGTCCAGGGAGGTACGTCTCAGGTCATTCACACCAGCATGGACAATGACTGAGTCATATTTGTACTTGCCTTGGAGTGACCTGAGTGCTTGTGTTATGTGGCAGATCCTAGTGCCCGACAGGCAGCTCACCGTGACCTTCTCCTTGTTCAGCCTGGTGAGCGGGACGTCAGTGTGCCTGATGACAGAGTCACCTATTACAAGTGTATCAGGTGTGTTGTTTAGCCTTAAGGGCTGTGACTGTTCGGCACACTGGCTTTGTGAGCTATGTGTTGCACGTGTTTTGTTTTGGGGTAGCGGTTGCTTGGGTGTCTGATAGATATATATATATATATATATATATATATATATATATATATATATGTATCTATATACACCTCAGTATTTATTGGTAATATAGCTATATATTGTTATACACATATATGTATCTCGATACATATCTATCTCTCTATGTATTTGTTTCTTTACATATATATATATATATATATATATATATATATATATATATATATGTGTGTGTATATATATATATATATATATATATATATATATATATATATATATATATAGACAAACATTTGTAGATACCAATCCTTCCTACTTGCACACTCTCTTCTCTATTGTAAACTGGCTGTAAAGAAGGGTATGTCTGAGAAAACATCCTAAAGCCATACATCTAAGGTGTCTTACTGGTAAATTGTTTTGGCTTTGGTGTGTAGGGTCCTGGTTTCAAGACCTGCAAGGGCTATTTATTATGTTGCTAGGCAGAACAAGGACTGTTGGATACAGAGTGATTAAGGCACTTTTAAGCAGTTTTAAGTGGGTTTGCATGGGTTTGCAGAGGTAAACAATGCTAACTTCCGGTTAACTATGCGGACAGACCTTAAAAGTGCTTAATCTGTGCAGGCATCGCTTACTGCCATGCAAACAGGCTTAGTCCCACTTACTACTACTTACTCCCACTTATCCCCACATTAATTTCTTTAAAAGAAAAGAAAAAAGGGGTGATAGGAAAGTGGTGAAAAGAGTGGCATGAAGAAAGAAAAATAATATGAAAGATAGCTAGGGATGTGCAGGATGGGTGTAGGGAAGGTCCATAGCTGTCCATTTCTTCTGCAGCAACAGCTGTGCATATATACTGAATATGGAGGTAAATGTGGACACTCAAATACCTGAGAGAGGGGTGAGGATATCAATAATGTGTTGTGAAGCCAATTAGACCAGATTACATATGTCCAGTGGACACGTGCGAAATGGACAGCTATGTATGTGGCAACATTTTCTTTGGGCAACAGATTGCCCTTTTGTTTTTCTAAGGTGAGAGTGGGATGTTGGGGAAGGATAGTAGGTATATTTGGGGAGGTAGGTTGGGTAGGAAGACAGACAAGATGGCATACAGGGGTGGCATATGACATATGTGGGGTTAAACACCTTGGACAGGGATGGGTGTTTGATAATTGGAAGACCCCAAATGGATAGAGTGGGACTGAGGTCCCCACCCATGGGCAGTCACCACTGCACCTTCATGGCCCCAAAGGTAGCTGTGCTGGGGACTGAGCAGGAGAGGCAGGCTGACCCTCTAAATGCACCATGCAGCCCTCAAGCTGGCATAGCAGACCTCCCAATTCATTATGGAGTTCACTACTCACCAGACTCCAGACCTGGCTTCAGTTGACAGGATCCTGACTGCACCCACACCCATGGGCGATGAGCCTCATCCCCTGAGGTGGTACCACGCGAAGGTGGTGCAGGACCAGCAGATGAGGATGTCCCGGGGTGGGTCCCAGACATGCTGGGGCCCAGTGCCATGGCCAGATGAGGTGGGAGAGGCAGATCTGCTGGGATCAGCCTTCCCAGACACGCTATGGTGTTGCAGTTTTAGAACGTATGTTGGTTAGTAATGGTAAACACATTCCAGGATTAGTTATAACAGCGTGCATGGGTATTCCTATTAACCCAAAACAACAGATTTGGAACATTTGTATAGCAAACTGAACACATGCATATATGGAACAACAGCAGGCAATACATCGGCATGCAGGTTACATTGACAGCAGCAGTCCGCAAATGATAGTATTTGAACCGGGAACATTAATTGGAAAACATTTCAACATTTGTAGAACAATAGGACACATGTCCCAATGGTAGGTTTTGTGGAAAACATACCCATTCATTTATGTGTTTAGATTATTGGTGAAGTTAAGGTGGGGAAGAGAGAGAGATGTCAATTAACAAATGTAGATTCTTGCCGTGATCACAGCTTTAATGATCATTGTTCTAATCATTACTCTACAGGTATTATTACAACAACTTATGGCCTTGGGTTGGGCAGTGGTATGCTTGTACACAGTGTATAATTACAGCCTTCTTATAGCTACTTTACACCTTCTCTTGCCTGAAAGACCTGTGGAGAAAATTTCTGTTAACACTACCTGACTGTTTCTACCCATATTCACATAGTCAGGGTTACATATGTGCACTCAGACCAGTAGATGTGACAGCATGACACTTTTGAACATTTCTTGGGGGAGACCACTTGGTGTATGTATTTATCTTGCTGTCATTTGCAACCTTGCAGTTGGACCGTGAGTGTTGAACACAGTATAACTACAGCCTTCTTATAGCTACTTTATATCTTCTTACCTGGACGACCTGTTGAGGAAATTTCTGTTAACACTACCTGACTGTTTCTACACATATTCACAAAATCCTATGTGAAATTATGCATACAGCTTACTACCACTCCCGGGTTTCAAATCATGGCTGTTTCTGCAAAAAAATACAACAAACTTATGTTTCATCAGTACAAGTTATTGAGAAACTGCTGTCTCTTCTTTGAATGTTTTCTGTCTAATTCTCTCTTGGTTGTATACTCTGACCTTGTAATTACGACATTCTTATATATACATTCCTCTACATACATTTTGACATAGCACAGTGTAGAAAACAGTGGTTAACACAGCATTACTATTCAGATATCAGTTCTTGGTGCATGAAACATTTCATATCAGTTAATCGCGTGTTTTACAGAGGCTCTAACTTTGTCAGATGAGACTTGATTATTTAATGCTTTCAGAGCTATAGCTGCTGTGCATAAACTGTACACATTTCAATTCATACAATACCAGAGTAAACACAACCAATCCAGGGTTTTGTATTTTATTGACAGGCAGTTACAGTTTTATTTATATAAAAACTATATGAGACTATTACTGTAATATTGTCTGGTTTATTCGATACAAACAATACCTATTCTTAATATTGCAAGGTAACATTCTACTCCTTTATATTTATTTGGTATGAATACTACAAGCTAGAGTGCTATTCACCAGCCTCGTGACACAGCCTTTGCAACCTGCTTGCATGTGCTTCCTGGTTCCTAGCCCAGCTGGAGCTGTAAAGAAGTTAGAGAAACATATATGCATACCTGTCCATCACATACACAGATTGGACTTTGGTAAACAGTTATTGATATGAATACTTACACATGCCTGGGACATCATTACTCTGTCATGCTTCTTGGACCCACTGGTCCAAGAGCTCCCTCTTCCTCCACTTCAAGTCAACATAGTGGTGTCGGACCTGCTCACCAGTCTGAGGGATGCCAGTGGCATTCGTGATATCATTAGCAAGAGTTTCCCAGGCCTCCACTTTGTATTGGGAGCCCTGGTACTGGTCCTGCAGCAGTCTTATATCATGTTTTTTAACAAGGGGTCCTACCATGACCTTGGACTCCTGCATGCCCCAATGCTGAGCCCGAAAAGCACATACCCTCTCCAACACCAGCCATACTGCCTACAGTGGGGAGCTACAACTGGTTATGAGCACTATTCCTGCCTGCGACATTTAAATACAGCTAACTTCCCACCCTTTGCCGTGATTGGATGGTTTTGAATATGCTAAGCTAAGCTAAGGACTGGGCAAACCCACTTAGCTGGCTTGAGCACTGTTTAGAGGGGTAGAAGCTAAGCACTGCTTACCAGAGTGCAAATCTGCTTAGCTATGCTAGTTATTGCTTAGAATTTACGTATAAGCAACGCGTACACAGGTTAGCATTAACAGGTTGAGAGGTATGCAGATCTGGACCTTCTATGAAAATCTCTACGGTTGACAGGTACAGAAGCTGTGACACACCCCTGTATTGCTTTCCTGTCTGCCAGTTTTATTTCAGTGTCCGCGGACACTGAAATTATTTATTTTATATTTCAGTGTCCGCGGACACTGAAATATTGGCATAATATTAGAGATATGCTCTAATATTATGCCAGTATGGCTTAGAAAGTGACGTACAGCACTTTCTGAGTGCAGGGGATGTGTTTAGTGTCCGTGCACTGCACAGACATGCCCCCTGCACTCGCACACAGAACCATGTCTGTATTAGAGCACGGCAGTACGCCTTCATGAATATGCATGGCGCGCTGCCATGCCACACGGGAATGGTCCCTTCGGTGAAAGAATAAGCTATTCTTGCATGGAATTTTGATGAATCCAGGGAGTTGTCTTTCATACCAAATATTTTCATAAATTTCTTCAGAAATCTACCCTCTTTTGTTATAATTTTCCTGCTAAGCTGCCAGATATATCCTCGCTTTTGCAAATCAACTTCCAGTTCCCATCTATAATTAATATTCCCTCCTGAAAGCTGATTATTTCTCCCAATTTCTAAGCACCAAACTAACAGTTTTCAGTGAAATATAAATACATGCCAGTGTAAACGTCATCCTTTGCCAGTAGCCCCTTACTTCTCCGAATCCGCCATTATTATCTTTTTTCCCCTCTTCTTTCACTACTGAAGCTCCTCTGGTAATTAATATAAGTACTCCTCTTTTCCTTTGTCCCTGATATTCTGCAGAATATCCATCTTGAAATCCTTTCTTTATCAAATTTTCTTGCTCATTCCTTTCCAAATGTTTTTCCTGTAACATCGCTATTTGCACTATGATTTTCTTAATATAATTAAGTTTTCTTTCTCTTTTGTCTATACTTGTGAGAGCATTCTTATTCCATACCTACCTCTTCTGCCTGGTGTACAGTGAATATTTTTCTCTACTGTCACCTTCTTTTAATACATTGCCTTCTTGCCAGAGTTTTTTAAGGATTATCTCTTTCTGCTGGTAGATTTGAATGTTTACTAATAAAGTTCTTGACTTCTTTCTCATGGGCATATCTAGAGCATACACACTGTGTGCCCTTTTGATTGTCATTCCCTGCTTTGGAATACACTCTGTTCCTTCTAGTTTCTCTGGTACAGCAGAAAATCTCTTCCCAACATGCTCTGTCCTCTAATTCTACCATTTTTGAAACATCTCTTCTTGAGCAGTCTCATACTCAGCCAGCCTTTTCTTCATTTTAATCTCTGATTTTTGCAGTTTTATCAGTTCATTTGAATATCTTTTTAAAGCTTAATTCATTTCTTCCAGCCTTTCATTATTTGAGTCAAAGGGTTGGGAGGATAGCCTAATGGTTAAGGTGTTTGCCTTACAAATGCAAAGTACAAGGTTTGAATCTCACAGGGGATAATTGGCTAGCTTAAAATGGCTTGCAAGGGCAATTAACCTAGTACTAACCTATGAATATACTCATTCAGTGTTTTATTTATTTTAATCAGCATTGAACACATTTGACTTATTTTTTCCTCTAGATTACTGGAAGTCATGTCTTCCTCCAAAGCTGGAGCTTGAACTGCTTTCTTGCTGAACAGCTGTAAGATTCTTCCCACTCTGTGCTTTCTCTTCACCTTTTCTAGTTGATTTTCTTTCAGGATATCTTAGTTTCTTCTTTGCATGCATCCAGGCAGTACACTTACTAGCCAGTAGCTGAATTTTACTCACATTGACAGTAACTCTGGCTGCATATGTTCTTCGTGTTTCACTGTTGCAGTCATTACATTTGGGTAATCTGCTGGCAGGTTGCCCTCAGTCGGCCTGAATAACAAAGTCTTGGGTCCTGTGTTGGTTGCTGTCCCTTCTTCCATGACGTCAGGTCATCAGGGGTATAAAACATGCAGCCAATGCCATTTTAATTCGTCTTTCTTGCCGCGCGGTGCCCAAAGCAGAAGCAGTTCGCAAGTGCCGGTCAGCCGAAGTCTTCAACCTAAAGCTAAGTACCCCATTGGGGAAACTTTTTCTTGCTCCTTACTGATGTCAGTAAAAGTTAATAATTGTATTACTTGTGAAAAGCAAATACCTCATAAGGATTTTAATTTGTACTGTATTTCTTGCCTAGGCACTGACCACAACGTGCCTTGCTGTCGGTTTTGTGCTAAATTTAACCAACGCACTATTAAGCATCGGTATATTTTTGCTTCTAAATATTTTGGCTCAAGATTTAACTGTCCAGAAATGTCGTCAGTTAGCAATCCGACAACTGGAATTCACAAAAAATGCAAAGAAAAAGACAGAGACAGACCGTCGAGGTCCAAAACTGATGACGAAGCTTCTCCTAAGCCAGTCGCCGGTTCACCGGTACTCAATGAGGCACTTTTGCAGCCCTTGATTCCCTCTACTTTTGATTGGCAGGCCTCTACCGAGACCCATTTGGAGTCTGGTATGCCGCAAGACACTTCAAGTATTGAACCCACGGATGTCTCTCCCTTAGATGGGTCTGGAGCCACTGAGCAGGCACCGGCTTCTGAGGGTGTTTTCAGGCCTAAAGATTTGTATATTAAACCAATGCCATCATCAAACACAAGGCCAAAACCAACATCTATGTCTAAAAAACCAACGCGTGGGCCACGTGTTCAGGCCCCTATGCCTAAAAAACAAATGATCAAAATGGCCGAGGATTTAATTACCTTGATCGGGGGTTCCCAACCCCCTCCTGCTAAGAGGCCTAGGCAAGGCACTGATTATGAATCTTCAGATCAGGTTTCCATTTCTTCTGATTCCTCTTCTGATCAGGAATTTTCTATTCAACCTTATGAGGACTCCGATGCAGAAGAAACCATCCCTTCTGCTTCTCCTCCTGAGGATTTTTCTTTTGGAGAAACTTTGCATACCTTAAGGGAACATTTTCATTGGGAGAGTCAGGATTTTTCAGAATCCAAAAAGAGGCATAGGGATTTCCTTCTTCTTCCTCAGCATAGGTCTTTGGCTATACCTCCTGTTTTAGACATTGTTGATTATGTGTTCTCAGAATCCAGCATGGCTCCTGATTCTCTGCCTCCGGCTCCTAGTAAGCCAGACAGATATTACAGGGTTCCTGACTTCCACAAGTTTCTTTTTAAAAACCCTTCTGCTGACCCTGAAACAATTTCTCAGGGTCCCAAGGGTGTTAATGCTTCTACTGCTAAAAATCCTACCCCTTCTAATAGAGACTCCAGGGCACTGGATAGATGGAGTAAGAAGGTTAACAATAGCATGTCATGGGCTTACTGAAACAGAAAATGATGTTGATTTCTGACTGTGTGGAATATAAAGAGTTACAGGATTTATTGCATTCAGCTGAACAAGTTGGAAAGCATACTTTGCAATGTGGTTTTAATTCCTTGGAGGCCTCTTACAGGGCCGCCGTAACTGGATCTGTGATAAGACGGCATGCATGGCTCAAGGAGCAAAATCTGCCTGATCATGTTAAAGCAAAAGTGTCGGATGCTCCTTTACAACAGGACAGTCTATTTGGTAATAAGGCAGAAGAAGTTTTGAAAAAAGACAGAAGACAGAGCTAAATCTATGCAAACTGTAAAAGATTTCCTACAAGTGCAGCCACCCAGGTTCAGTAGGCACTGGCCTACTAAGAATTGGTCCTTTCCAGTACCCAAAAGAGCAGGTCAGGTCAAATCCAGACACTCCAAAGGCTCCAGGTTTCAGTCACAAGGAACTTACAGAACAAAACAATGGGGTGCCTCCACTTCCAAATCTGGAAGTAGCAAGGCACCCCCCTATGATAAACAGTCTCAATGACTTTTCTCTGCCATTTCTAAACACTTATCTTTTGGCAGCCCCTTTGGGGGGAAAACTAGCACTTCATGCACAAAATTGGCATCTAATTGTCTAGGACAAGTGGGTTTTAAGTATAGTATCAAAGGGATACAGATTTAATTTCCACATATTGCCAATTCCAAACAGATGGCCAGATCTGCCTCCAAATCAGTGGGCAGAGGCCCAGAAACAAGTTATGTCCCTCATGGATATGGGGGCTATTCAACCAGTACCAGAAAAGGAAAAAGGACAAGGTTTTTTATTCAACACTTTTCCTGGTACCCAGAAAAGATAAATCATGGCGTCCATTTCTGGACTTATCCATTCTAAATACTTTCCTGGACATTCCAAAATTCAAGATGCTGACTCTACAACAGTTACTGCCTATGCTGGGCAAGGATGCCTGGTTGGTAACTCTAGACTTAAAAGAGGCTTACCTGCATATCCCAATCAGGGAATCTTGCAGAAGATATCTTCGCTTTAAAGCAGGCTCTTTGCATTACCAGTTCTCTGCACTGCTCTTTGACTTATCTGCTGCGCCCAGGGTCTTCACAAAGTGCCTAGCACCAGTAATTGCATTTTGCAGACAAAAAAACATTCAAATTTATCCTTATCTGGATGATTGTCTAATTCAGGCAGAAAACAAGGACATTCTTCTACAGCGTCTGGCGTTTGTAAAAAGGCTTCTAACATGCCTAGGGTACACTATAAACGAAAAGAAATCACAACTGGTACCCTCTCAAATAATTACATTCCTCGGTGCAAGCTTGAATACAACTGCCCAGATGGTTTACCTCATGCCAGACAAATAAATTCAATTGATGGCATACTTCAAACAAGTGACTACAAAAACCCAGCTATCTGCAAGACAAATTCTGCAGGCCTTGGGGTTCATGGCTTCCTGCATTTTACTAATTCCATATGGAAGACTGCATATGAGAAAACTTAAATGGTACCTAAAAATCTTATGGAGTCAACATTGTCACAGCCTGGAAACAATGATTCCTATCATTCCTTGCCTGCAACAAGAGTTCCTATGGTGGGCAGAGGCCTGTCACCAAAACAAGGAACTGTCATTCATTCCACCCCCTGCCACCCAAACCCTGACTACAGACGCATCAGATTATGCTTGGGGGGCCCATCTGGCAGGGAGACGCATTCAGGGCGAATGGAGCCCAAATCAAATGCACCTACATATCAACCAGAAAGAAATGCTCGCTGTACAGAATGCTCTGACAGCCTTCAAGGACTTTCTTCATCCAGGACAACTACTGATAAAGACGGACAACACCACAGTTATGTGGTACATAAACAAGCAAGGGGGTACCCACTCCTACCCCCTATGCAGACTAGCCATGGACTTGTGGAACACAGCCTTGACTTACCAAATACATCTACAAGCTCAATTCCTGCCAGGAAAGCAAAATACTCTGGCAGACGAACTAAGCAGAAATCTTATGGACCCACACGAATGGAAACTGGGTCCACAAATCTTCAGCATGTTGACACGAAAATGGGGGAGCCCAGACATAGATATTTTTGTCTCTCCCCAAAACTATCAGTTGAACAAATTCTGCACACAAATTCATCACAAAAAAGCTTGTAAAGTGGATGCTCTATCCTTCAGCTGGAAAAACTTATCAGTCTATGGCTTTCCCCCTCTGCCTCTGCTCTCCAAGGTTTTACTAAAAGTCAGACAGGGAAAACCGAAAATTATTCTGATTGCTCCAGACTGGCCTCACCAACACTGGTACCCGCTCCTACGTAATATGTCACACCTTCCTCCATGGTATCTGCCTCAGACAACTTATCTACTGTCTCAGCAGAACTATCAAATTCTGCACACTCAGCTCCAAACTCTGAATCTTGCAGCATGGCTAATCAACTAATTTCACCAGTCACATCTCTCAGTAAACCTGTGATGGATGTCATTTTGGAGGCTAGAAGGCCTAGTACTAGAAAATCTTATGCTGATAAATGGAAAAGATTCTGTGTCTGTGGAACCAAGCACAAGGAATAAACACAGCAATGCCCAATATTCCTCAGATTCTGCAATATTTAACTGAGATGCTTCATAAGGGCCTATCTTTTTTTCTATAACAATCCATGCACCTCTGCCATTTTGGCTCATTACAACACAGAGCCTCCTCTCTTTTCTTATCCCCTGCTAAACAGTACCTCAAAGGGGCCAAAACTTTGAGACCTCCCAGGAGAGCACCAACTCCTACATGGGATCTCAATTTTGTGCTGGAAAAACTCACCCTTCCTCCTTTTGAACCAGCTGCTACTGCAGACATAAAATTTCTCTCTTGGAAGACAGCTTTTCTTTTAGCAGTCACTTCAGCTAGAAGGATTTCAGAACTGCAGGCCCTCATGGCAGTGGAGCCTTTCATTATCTTTTATCCGGACAGGGTGGCCCTCAGGACCAATCCATCCTTTATGCCTAAGATGGTATCCAATGTGGCTCTTAATCAGACCATTCATCTGCCAACTTTTTTCCCAAATCCACAGAATGAGGGGGAGCAGATTCTGCATTCATTGGATGTACACAGACAACTAAGATTCTACTTAAACAGGACAAAATCTCTAAGAAAATCTGAGCAATTACTGGTGGCATTTGCTGCAGGGGCAGAGGGAAAGGCTATTTCAAAGCAGACTATTTCAAAATTGATAAGCCATTGTATTCTTTTCTGCTACATGCACCATGGTAAACCTGTCCCCAAGGGGATAAGATCCCATTCCACCAGGGCTGCATGTACTTCTGCAGCTTTTCTCAGAGGAGTTCCTACCAGAGACATTCTAGAAGCTAGTACCTGGAGCTCAGTTCATACGTTCACCAAACATTACCATTTACCTCTATTCTAGAAGCTAGTACCTGGAGCTCAGTTCATACTTTCACCAAACATTACCATTTACCTCTCTTTTCTAAATCCAGAGCAGGCTTTGCCACTGCTGTCCTGCAGGGTCTTATAGCTGCTCCTAATGCTATATAATTCCATCCTCCCAACCATAGCTTTGGGATTCTACCCAAATGTAATGGCTGTAACAGTGAAACACGAAGAACATAGTACAGTTGTGTACACTTACCATAAATGTAGATGTTCGAGTGTATTCACTGTTGCAGTCCTGGTTACCCACCCGCCATCCCCCTTTTTCTCTCTTATTATACCTCTTCTTTCTTTTACTATGCTCAAAAGCCTTTTTGGTGTGTTTGATTTTAGTTGGAGGTATATTTTTTGTGTTCTAAATTACATGCATATATATATATATATATATATATATATATATATATTGCTCCCCATTTGAGGGGGCACCTGACATCTGGGGCAAGAAAAACTGATTAAAAGGGTGTCGGCTGCATGTTTTATACCCCTGATGATCTGACATCATGGAAGAAGGGACAGCAACTGACACAGGACTCAAGACTTTGTTATTCAGGTCAACTGAGGGGAACCTGCCAGCAGATTACCCAAATGTAATGACTGCAACAGTGAATACACTCGAACATCTACCTTTATGATAAGTGTACACAACTGTACTTTTCTTAGTTTCTGTTTTCACATAGGAAGACCTAAGTCAAGCTGTTGATGTGCAGCCATCTTGGAAGTCTATCGTATTTGCTTTGGGGCCTTGCAGTCTGTGGTAGTATCAGCACAAACATTTGTCTTTCTTATATGATATATTGCTCAATTTACTGATTTGTGAATTACTCCGCAGTGGTGGTGCTGTGGTAGCGTTGTCGCCTCACAGTAAGACATTGTCCTGTTCGATTCTCAGCTAGAGCCTCTTCTGTGTGGAGACATGCATGAATGGGCGTACGTTTGTTGAAGGTTGTGCGTCAGGGCTGGCAACTCGGCATTAAAAATCTACTGTCAATCATTAGCGGACCGAAGTTCCGCTGTGGCAACCCCTAACTGGGAAAAGCCAAAAGACACAACAACTGATTTGTGAATCACAGAGAATAGTGGTGGGTACCATGTGCAAATCAGTTCTGTACATAAACTTTTATAGGTACACATTACCATTACTATATGCATATATTATAGGGAATAATGCACCTTTTGTGAATTATGTAAGGCTTTGGTGTGTGGTCTTTATCTTGTACCAGTTTAAGCAACTGCAGTATAAATTTGTGAATCTCACGCAAGATTTGTAAATTTAACAGGTGCTACACTGATGCTTGGTTAAGGGTGATGAAATGGGAAACACATGGACATGGCTTCATTCAGGTAGGTACATCTGCTACATCTTATTGGCCAAACTTTGGACTTGGTGATTTAATTTGGTGTGTCTAGTTTTGACACAGTGGAACAATATTCATGGTCTGGCCACCGCCTTGCTCATTTCACAGTGCAACTACTCCAGTTATAGCCCCTGATCTTGAAAAGGTTGAATGCAAGGATTGGTGTGCCATAACTTATTATCAGTTTGCCACTTTCCTTGAAGGGCACCTTATGGTGCCAAGTGTAGGTGGTCCCATCTCAGCCAATAATGTGGCTGTGCATTCCTTACTGGACCTACTTGTTATGTATGCCATTTTTCACCTCAAGCCATGTGAGCTATGGTTTGACCTGAAGCTCCATGATTTGAGGAGACAATGATAAAAAGCTTGAGTATAAATGTAGACGCACAGTGCTACTTTGATTTTAAGGTTATGTTTGATAAAAACTGCACAGTTTATCTGCTCTGTACTTCCTTTGGTCACTACTAACATACAGTACAGATGGCTACAACTAGAAGTCCATCCATATCAAGCAAACTCCTGTTTTAACTCATTACATCCGACTGACAACTCCAGGTGCATCTGCAGTTAACTCCTACTGCCACCTCTAGGCATCAAACATTGTTTGTTCATATTTGTATCAATAATTACAAAACCATGCTATATACAAGGTTTTAAAATATTTCATCTTAAAGCTTACACAATGGCAAACTCAACTACACTGACTAATACTTGACTTCTATCTAGTGCAAGTAAATAGATATTAACTGTTGTTTTTATGATATTAATTTATGTAGCTATACTTTTCACATTTTTCTAAATATCTCAACAACCAAGTAACATAGACAGAACGCCTTAGCCTCATATGAAAGGTCTTAGCTAGATGAATAAAATGCTGCTGACAGTATGTGTGTAACTTGAATGGTTGCTGAGATATTGTAAGTTGTTTACAAAATATTACAAATGCAATAGTTACTCCCCAGGGTTCTCAAAAGCCTGCACAGAGTGCAAGATGAGTGCAGTATCTCACGCAGGCAATATGTCTGCCATGTGATCCAGGAACAGCCGGCAGGGGGGTGCATGAGAGCTCCAGCACTAATCTTGCACGGACTAAGCCCTGGTATGCAAATCACCTCATTTGCTGAAGAAATTCATGCAAATTAGGTGATATTGCAATCCAGGAAGCTTGCAATAGTCCGTGCAAGACAAGTGCAATCTGCAGAAATGTACCTGGTTACTAACCGAGTACATTTCTGCATATTCCAAAACAGAGCTATGACAGCTCCAAATAAAGGCTGCATATTATTGAGGAAGCATGCCAATGGTCAAGTAGAAGGCCATTGGCATTGCAAACTGTTTAAAAAATTAATAAAACAACTTTAATTTTTTTTCTCTGATCTCGGCTGTTTAAGCAAAGGGCAGCGGCGCGCAAACGGGATCGGGGGAAAAATAATAAAATAAACTGAAAATGACCATTCTAACAAAAATCAGTATTCTGCCATGCAAGTCAATGGCAGGCAAAAGGCAACTTGGCCAATGAGTAGTGGTTGCTAAGGGGGAAGGCTCAGTGTGGGGCATGTAACTATGCATTAGTAGGCAACCCTATGCAAATGAGGGAAAGGTTAGTGAATCCCAGATTTTCCCAGATTGCGTGGCAGGTCCCAAAAGTGTAAGAGTATAAATAGCTATGTGCAAGACTAGGATATAGGTGACATCATGGCAGGGTTGTCAGGCATATTGTAAGTGGATTGGCGACCTGTGGCTTGAGATTGCTCCTAGGTTAGCACAGCTAAGCCAGGGGTGTGTCTAAGCCTGCGTAGCACACTTTACAAGGTGTAAGCGGGTGTGCATGCTGCACCCAGGTCCTACAGGAAGAAAAAGGAAGTTAAACCAGGAAAAAGCAGCTCTGTGCACATATGAGCACTCTGTTTGCATGGTGCACACACGGGCTTAAACAGGGAGGCAATGGGAAGGGAAAACAGCAGTAGGAAGGTAATCAGGGAGAACTAGCTTAGCTGACAGGTGAAATGTATTGGAATTAGCCAATTATACAGGCAGCAGACCAGCCCAGCCCAGCACACCACTATAAATTATGCAAACACCTTTCCCCCTTGTTCTCCCAAAAACGCTGCACCACCAGTGTATACAGACGGGGAAATTTTATAAAATGAAAGCAAGAGTAAATATGTTGCGGGCTGCTTTTGCTATCATAAACCAGCATGTGAAAGAGGCTGAGGGTGGTGAGGATGTGAATGCTGCTGAGCAACCCACAGTGAGGAGACGGAGAAGAGTGTACAGACCAGGGTAACCTACCAAGGGCTACATGAGCTGGAGATAGTGGAGCACTATAGGGTGGACAGGGATCTCCTACAGCAAATTGTTGAGCTGTGCCGGCCATGCCTCACACACAGAACTAACAGAGGGGAACCCATCCCAGTGGATACCAAGGTATGTGTAGGTCTAAGAATACTAGCTACAGGTACCTTCCAAAGGCCAACTGGGGATATGATGGGGATTTCACAGGCATCAGCATCCAGAGTACTCCACTAGTTCCTGGATGCCATGTCAGCACATGTCGGTGAGCATGTATTTTTCCCCATCACCAGTGAGGTGTTAGCCAGCAATATGTGTCTCTTTCACCAGATAGCAGAATACCCTGAGGTAGTGGGTGCAATAGACTGCATGCACATATGCATTAAAGAACCACCAGGTGAGCAGGGTAGGGTCTACATCAGCTGCAAGGGCTTCCCCTCCATCAACTGCCAGGTCATGTGCGATAATGAATGTGTGTGCTGGCTGCCCTGGAAGCTACCACGATTCCCACATCTGGCATCTGACGCAGCTGTACCAGAAATTTGCCAATGGGGACATCCCATATGGCCATCTAGTGGGGGATGCTGGATACGCACTGAAGCCATGGCTGATGACACCCATCAGAAATGCACACACACTCGAACAAGAACTCCATAATGACACACATGCACAAACACAAATCATAATAGAGCATGTGTTTGGGATGCTCAAGTCATGGTTCCGGTGCCTGGACACATCTGGTGGAGCTTTGCAGTACTCACCAATTACATGTACCCAAATTGTCCTTGTATGTGCCATGCTACACAATATGATCCTGCAGAAACAGCTGCAGCAGGAACAGCATGGGGAAGGGCCTCACAGCCCCCCCCACCAGTGCCAAGGCCTGCACAGGCACAGAGTGACTCAGAGGAGGGACAACCTGAGCCTGCTCCAGTAGGCAGAAGGAGCCGTGCCCAGTATGCCCTGGCCTTGGCCAAGAGGCAATGCATAGCACATGCACTGACACATTAGGGACCCAGGGAATGATACTTCTCTCTATGACTTGCACATACAGTAAAAGGGATGCCAAACATGACACTACCTGTTGTCAACCATGTATAGGAGTGTACTATGTGCATCCGACATACGCAGCTCTGCATCACCACCCTCAATACTGGGACACCCACAAGGTAAGTGACGCAAACATGCCAGTTGGGGGGGCACATACCCAACATCAGTCACAGCCAGCAGGATAGGTGTAGACAAACACAAACAAATGCTGCACTATGGCCTCTGAATGAGCCCCATGGGTAACCACTACCCCAGCCCTACACAGACAGACTACAGCAGGCCAGCCAGTTGGATGTCAGCTGTGAAGGCTAGGAAGTCAGAAACTAATATGTAGGGAGTGAAAGCTATGATCTGTAGTACACTGGTATGCCTCTAGCCAGCATGATAGGTAAGACTACAGACAGAAATGGTGTACCTGACATTCCAGTACAGTCCTAGCAAATGTGTAAAAGTGTAAGGTGTGCCCCACCATCCCATGTACACTTATTAACAGTCAGGTGTGCCCCTCACCCCTGCGTAGAAATGTAGAAACAGTTTGGTGTCCCCCCCTGCTAAGCAGAAATGTAGCAGCAGTCAATGCCAAACGACTGATGTATACCCTGCAGACACAGCATTCTACCTGTCGGTGTACAGCACAAAGGTCAGCACCACAATACGAACCACCTGGACTTGATCCACGCATGCATTATATAGATGGCCATACTAGGCATGCTCACACACTTAGAGGAATGAAGGCAATGTCAGTCAACAACATACTGAAAGCCCATACTGGGCATGCTCACACACTTAAACACAAGAAGGCCATGTCAGCAAACAACAGTGGACCAAACATATCTGGCAGTTGCAGATCTCAGTGCAGACACATGTCAATATGCACCACTCCTGCCTTGCATACACAGTGGATAGGAATACAGACATATATGTAAGGACAACACACTATTATAAGCCAAAGGTAGATGTGCATGGATGTGTTGAAGAGGGTGACCATGACAAGGAGACATCTGGGCCTGTCCCACCCAGCACAAAGCCAAAGGGCCCCAAACACATGAGGTGCAGGTGTCATTCACTGCAGATACTAGCCACCAGTATCTGTCAGCATGACGGCATGTTGCATGTGCCAGCTGCGCAATATGACTGTACAAGGAAGATGTCACCTAGTAGCTGTATACATGTACCTGTGGCATATGACCCTGTGTGTGCCCGCATGTGGCATGTCAACCCCAACATGAATGTGTTACGGCCCATGCACACACTGCCCTCCCCATAGCAGTATCATGACAAGCCTGCTGAGGTCATCCAATGTGAAATACATCTTTGGGGGAGCTGTATCTCAGTAATACCCATGGCGCATCCCATAACCATGTACTGCTGTACTGATAAACTAGTTAGGTAGCAGTCCTAACCCCAGACTTGGCAACTGTGTGAGTGTGTGTATGTGTGCGCATCTTGGTCTCTGGCTGTGTAGAGAGAAATACTTTCTAGGCTACTCCCACTCAGTACAGTTCATATACACAACACTGGCAAGGCTGCAGATGTCATGCACCTAGAAATAGACCTTTGTGGAAATAATAGCCCAGTAATCTCCACAGTGTGCCTTGTAACTGTGCACTGTTGTAGTGTGATAAAGTAGTGAGGTAGGTGTTCTAACCCCATACCTGGCAATTGTGAGTGTGTGATGGTGTGTGAATCTGTGTGTATATGTGTCTGAGTAGGGAGCAATGTTTTTAGTTCACTCACACCCCATACAATACACATACTTGACTTTGTCAAGGCTGCTGATGTCATGCATCTAGAAATACACCTCTGTGGAAACCATAGCCCAGTAATCCCCGTAGAGCACCTTGTAACTGTGTACTGCTGTAGTGTGATAAAGTAGTGAGGTAGGTGTGCTAACCCCAGACCTGAGAACTGTGTGTGTGATGGTGTGTGAATTTTTGTGTGTGTGTGTGTGTGTGTGTGTGTGTGTGTGTGTGTGTGTGTGTGTGTGTGTGTGTGTGTGTGTGTGTGTGTGTGTGTGTGTGTCTGACTGAGTAGGGAGCAATGTTTTTAGGCCACTCACACCCCGTACAATACACATACTTGACTTTCTCAAGGCTGCTGATGTCACGCACCTAGAAATACATCTCTGTGGAAATCACAACCCAGTAATCTCTGTAGTGTGCCTTGTAACTGTGTACTGTTGTAGTGTGATAAAGTAGTGAGATAGATGTTCTAACCCCAGACGTGGCAACTGTGTGTGTGTGTGATGGTGTGTGACTCTGACTGAGTAGGGGAGCAATGTTTTTAGGCCACTCACACTCCGTACAATACACATACTTGACTTTGTCAAGGCTGTTGATGTCATGCACCTAGAAATACATCTCTGTGGAAATCATAGCCCAGTAATCTCCGTAGTGTGCCTTGTAACTGTGTACTGTTGTAGTGCGATAAAGTAGTGAGGTAGGTGTTCTAACCCCAGACCTGGCAACTGTGTGTGTGAATCTGTGTGTGTGTTTGACTGTGTAGGGCACAATGTTTTTAGGCCACTCACACCTTGCACAATACACATACTTGACTTTGTCAAGGCTGCTGATGTCACTCATGTAGAAATGCACCTCTGGGGGAATCATAGCCCAGTAATCTCCATAGTGTGCCTTATAACTGTGTATTGCTGTAGTGTGATAAAGTAGTGAGGTAGGTGTTCTGACCCCAGACCTGGCGATTGTGTCTGTGTGTTTGATGGTGTGTGTTTGTGTCTGACTGAGTAGGGAACAATATTTTTAAGCCGCTCACACCCCATAAAATACACATACTTGACTTTTTCAAGGCTGCTGATGTCACTCACCTAGAAATACACCTGTGGGAAGGTCATACCCAGTAATTTCTGTAGAGTGTCCTGTAACTGCGTACTGATGTAGTGAGGTGTAGGACCGTGGTAGGGTTCCATCTCCATCCATGGCAGTTCTGCATGTTTTGTGTGTGTTGCAATGTCTGTGTGTGGAGCAATGCATCATAGGCTACTCACACGCAGTACATTTCAAATGCCCTACATTGGCAATCCTGCTGATGTTATTCAATGTGAAGTAACAATTTGGGGAGAAAGCTCTTTAGTAATGCCTGTGGTGTGACCTATAACAGCTCTATGCTGTGGTGTGATACAGACCTCAATCAGAGGTTCTATACCCACACATGTCAGTTGTGGATATTATGTGTGTGTCTCACTGGCTGTGTAGGGATGCAATACATTTTAGGCTAGTCACTTGCAGTACAGTTGAAATGCTCTACTTTGGTAATCCTGCTGATGCCATTCACTGTGAAATATACCTGTAGGGAAACAGTACTCTAGTAATGTCAGTGGCACGTACTATAACTGTGCAGTGCTGTAGTGTAATAAAATAGTTAGGTAGGGGGTTCTACTCCCAAACATGACAGGTGTGTGTGTGTGTGTGTGTGTGTGTGTGTGTGTGTGTGTGTGTGTGTGTGTGTGTGTGTGTGTGTGTGTGTGTGTGTGTGTATGTGTGTGTGTGTGTGTTTGTAACCCATATCCTGTGTAGAGATGAGTGTGTGTCAGCTGTGGGCATTGTGGAGGGGGGTTTGCTAATTAATTTTATGGTGGCCCTACTATATATCACAATGTTGGCCATACAGGGATAACTGATGTAAATTATCTGGGAGGCTGGTGTGCAAAGCCATACCTATACATGTGACATCAAGGCCAGACAATCCAAGTTAGCAACCCCACTATTACCCAGAGCACACACTCAACATGTGTCATATGAACATACATGGCTAGGCAGCATGCAATTCGTGGGTAGTACACTGCATTTTGGCCACTGATAGTAGCTAAGCAGTGATAGCAGTGGGCTACAGAGGACATGCCACCCTGCCCATCTGTCCAATATGCACATACATTCAGATAGTGCACCTCTACCATGTTCCCCAATGGACACCTGCACCACCTGTTTTGCCTTCACATGTGACTCACAACGGACATACCATGCCTGACAACATGTCCTGTATGGACAGATGACACTGACATCAGGGAATGCTGTTGGCATGCCATCAATGTAGGTGAAGGGTAAACCTGCTGCCCAGTACCAGTCCCTGCCACAGGTGGGCAAGACTGGCACATCTGATGATAATCTGTGTTCACAACATGGGCCCGACACCCCAGGTACAGTTCCACATGTCACTGTACATGCATGTGGGAGGTGTGCACATCCCAGACACAATCCATGTCATGGACTAAGGAACATATGCATGGCATGTGGTGTACAGCATAGGCCACACACAATAGTCACCCAGGTGACTGGATGGGGGATGCAATACCCACCTGTGTGGGTAAATGCAGTAATTACAGGCCTGAGCCACAATGCAGACCATTGTCATGTGGCCTGACGCCAAGGTATACCCATCGTCTACCCTTGTACAGCCTGCTGGCACAGTTGACCACCACACACCCGTGTAGACATGCATCCATGCATGTCAAAACTGCCATCCTGTGTGTTCATGGGTATGTGTTGTATGGTGCATATGTCCACATCCACAATCACTACAACCCCCCAGGGCATACTGAAGCATGCTGTCTGATGTGTGACATCTCCTCGTACCCTTTGCCCATACGGCCTCCATATGACCAGTGTGGTGCATGTGATACCTGCACATTGATGTGTTGTAGCAATCCCACTAATGACGAGTTGCACTCCTGGCCTTGCCAAGTGTGTCAATGTGTGTGCGTCCCTGTGAAAGTGTGCCTGTGGTGACGCTGGCACCTGTACATGCAGACAGGCATGTGTACGACACCTACTGTATATCTACTGTGTCCCTGTTGCAGATGTCACTCACCCTCACATATATGTTCTGAGTGCTCCACATCAGGTAACCCATGTGGTGCATCCAATAACTGCATCAAACTGTGATAGCACTACATAGTTGTCGGTGGTTTGATACCCTGTGCTGGTAGGTGTGTGTCACGCACATGCTTCAGTTTTACACTCCCACCCCTCCCTGACATGTATTTGCCTCTGTCTGCCTCCCCCACTCCCTCTCTGGTGGATGTGGGGACCCACACCTGCCTTGCGTAGGCAGCAGCATGTGTATTTTATGTGATGCTCATGATCAGCTGGTGGTCTCTGCATGAATTGCAGCCCTCCCCTAGCTGATTGCATGTGGAACAGCTGTGGTAACAATCCCATAGCCAATTGCATGGAAACACATTCCAATACCTATGAACCTCATGGTGGTGTTGAGCCTTTTCAGTCACTGTGAGCAGGAACTAGATCTGCTGTTTGGCAAACAGCATCCCAGATGGATAGTAGATTTACCTCCAACAATGTACACTGTGGAAACAGGCCAACAAACAGGAGGGGGGTGTGCCTGATCTGACTACAGACTGTAAGTGCTGGTATACTGCATTTTGAGTAATGTTGGTTTAATAGTCTTTGTCTGGATATGCCTGCTGTACATGTAGTAATACCTGCCATGTCAGTTCCATGTATATGAGGAATCCCCATCTGCAGGGACATCTGCAGACTGGACAGTGTTGTGCCTATGGTTTCATGTGTTATCCACAGTGCATCCCTCTGTGTAATGCAGATGGTAGTGTGAGGATTGCAGTCTGTTGATGGTGAAGGCCGTGACAGTTACTGACTTCATATCCCTCATAGGACATATGTTGCAACAAACACCGTTACAATGGAAAATATGCAAGGTTATCACAGCAACATGTCTATATTGGCCCTGTGTATGCACTGTCAGCCACACCACTGTCAACATTTGTACATATGGTATGCATGAAGTGGTGCATATGTGCTGTACACCATAAATAGTGTCATCATATCTGATAACAAGCCAGTGATATATCAGAGTGCTACACATGTCATGTACAGTAGGAGTTATAGTCCATGACATAAGCTGGACATTCTTTGGATGTTTGTACAGTACTGAGGTCTGTGTAGTAATGGTGAATGTCAGCAGTGTGTGTATTGTTAATATGTGCTTTAGCCTGTGTACAGACTGTGGTAGATGTCATTGTCCTACTTCCCTGTCTATCAGATGTTACATGCTGCCCCACTGTATGGTACCGTTTTGCCATATACATTTGTAGGGCCATATACACACATGTCCAAAACCACAGACAGCCATCAGACCAAACCGTGTATCATCCCAGTATATGTAGGGACATTCTGTGACTAGCACATATGAGGATGGTGTAGAACAAATAGTCCATATACTCTAATATTATGCTAGCCTACCATATGCGGCTGTGGCTGTGTTCACATTGGTTGTGGTAATGCACTGTCACACAGGTGTATCTTACCCTGTGCTGTGACATGGCTGTTGAGCCTTCTATATATGCAAGTACATGTGCATTCCCCCATACAAGATGTAGGCCAGTGTTGAGCCAGTCTGCCTGTAGCCAGCACAGTGCATTGTTACATGCCTAGCAGCGTAGCAGCATTTAACCAGTGGGATGTCACGTGCAGATACTTGCTAGATGTACTGCTGCCAGGCCTCCCTTAAACATCAGGTATGTCAGACAAACCAGTGGGATGCTGCACAGATGTATGTCAATATCTAGTGGGTAGTATGTGTCCATGGCACCCCTGTACCAGCAGTCATTATGTGTCAGGCCAGACAGGAGTGTGTGACTCCAACACCTATGGTGCCAAATGTATAACAGTCGTTATGTGTTATAACCATCTACATGGCTGTCTACATCCATATTGTCAGGCCAAGTACACATGTGGTGCACTAAGGGAATATGTGCATACCTCTGGACTGTGCAGGATGTGTCTGCAGTTCCATATAAAGTGGCCAATATCTCTGCTGCACTCCACTGAGGCATTACATGCTAGCAACGGTACATTACAATGATGTCCGTAGGATGTCTGTCATTACCCAATGGCACACATGTTATAAGCAGATGTCAGCATCAACACACCTCATGTCTGTGAAGACAAACCCAATGAAAGTAGCAACAGGCTAGTAACATACCTGTGATACATACCTGACATCCCCTTACACTACGACATTGTGCCTGTAGGGGCTGGGGTATTGCTACACTCCATGTCCAGGACATATGGTGGAAATATATGTACACATACCAATCCAGATAGCCATATATATATATATATATATATATATATATATATATATATATATATATATATATATATATATATATATATATATATATATATATATATATATATATATATATATATATCTATATATATATATATATATATATATATATATAAAATGACATGTGTACTACATTGAATTACCACTGTCATGGCAAGCACCCACTATAAATCCCTCTTTCCTGTGTGATGGACATCAGTCCTGTGTGTGGGCATCAGTGATACAGGCAGCAGGTAGCAAGACCTCTTACAGGAGCACATGCACACTCAGAGCAGACACATTTGTAGGAGGTTTAGGAACTACAGACAGACTGTGGGTAGATTTGTGTAATGCTTTGCATAATATTGGTGTTACAGGGTGTGTGTGTGTGTGTGTGTGTGTGTGTGTGTGTGTGTGTGTGTGTGTGTGTGTGTGTGTGTGTGTGTGTGTGTGTGTGTGTGTACATACTAGTGTACCTTGGAATGCATTCTATCTGCTTAAGTCACTACTGTGGGCCTACCTCTTGCTGGGCAGATGTATGCATATCATATGATGTCCAACCACCACACAAGCCCTGTGTCAGATATGACACTGGCAGTGTGTGTGTTATGTGCTACCAATACATGGCTACACCCATATCTATATCTAACCTCAATTCCCTGAGTAAGGGTATGTTGCAGACTATCCTGTAACACCAGCACCTTGCTTGTGTATGGCAACAGTGTTCCACATATATGCCTGTGTTCCAGCCTCTGTCCCCCATCTACATACAAAGCTCTGCACATTTGTCATGCTGTCAGGGGTTGTGCTGTAGAGAGTTGTATGTATATTACACTGCCGTTGCAGCCATTAGTACACTGCTGTTGTATCCCTTGCACATACACTGGGCTGGGGCCATATATGTGTGGGCATCACCTACACAACACATATGCACCCTTATGCACTGCAGAGGCCAGTGTATGTAACAGTGGTATATGGTCTTGTATTATTGAGTCCAGGTGGGGAGCACCATAAATGGCCAAGGCTGTTTCAAATATGGGGGTATCAGGGGTGAGCTGCCACAAGGTATGTGGATGTACAGTACTGTATACTCCACCTATATTGCAACTACTAACATGACTTGGGGTACTGCAAGCCTACTGCTCCCTACAATACAGACTGTTCTGTGCATTATGCCTTGATATGTTCCAGGTACAACCCACTGGATTACACAAAGAGGCTGGACTCTGCCCTTCTGAGCTGGGAATTTCTGGTTAAAGGCTTATAGTGCCTGCATATTTGAACTGTTTCTAACTGAAATTGGTACACCTTGTTTGCTGTAGCATAGACTAGATCCAGGCCTGCTGAATCTAGCTTTGTTTGTATGCTTGTTGTTTGTTTGCTTGTTATTTCCCTGAAACACTAATTCCACCTAAAACGCAGCTTTTCAGCGCTTCTGTGGATCCCTAGTGATATCTGCATTGCTTACTGTACTTATTTTCTTGTTTCACTTGAAAGAAAGTTACTATTTGTCATTTTTGCATTTAAGTTACTGTAACACATTGCATTTAAGTTACCTGGCACTTGCTCACTAAAGCAATTATATAAGTCAGCACTAAAAAATTAAAAGCACTACACCCTCACAAACTCCCCTTGAGTACCTTGTTCCCCATTGGCCCTTTTTGTCAATTATAAAGGAATTCCCAATACTATTCTAGCATGTCCAAAGGTCAGTTGTCAATCTCCTCTCCGGTCCAGCTGGTGAATCTGGGAATCTTGAGGCAATGTTACAACTGCCTCATGTACACAGACAACCCTCTCCTCCTCCCAACAAACTCCAACACATGTGAGAGATGCAACCATATAGCCAAACTGGAGGCTAATCTCTCTCAAATCAGTACTGGCATAACCAGTCAGGAGGAGAAGGAAACCACACTCACTATGATTCCAGTCTCACATAGACCTACCACGACAGCAAACCAAACACATAAACACACAAAAACATACTCGGAGGCTCTAACTAAAAATCTGCCTAAGCAGCAGAGACCTCCAAAGCAGACACCCAAGCAACCGCTACCCCAAAACAAAACATGTGCAACACATAGCTCACAAAGCCAGTGTGCCAAACAGTCACAACCCTTAAGGCTAAACAACACGCCTGATACACTTGTAATAGGTGACACTATCACCAGGCACACTGACATCCCGCTCACCAGGCTGAACAAGGAGAAGGTCACGGTGAGCTGCCTGTCGGGCGCTAGGATCCGCCACATAACACAAGCACTCAGGTCACTCCAAGGCAAGTACAAATATGACTCGGTCATTGTCCATGATGGTGTGAATGACCTGAGACATACCTCCCTGGACTACATGAAAAGAGACATAGAGGAGCTCTCTGAGCATGTAGCCCAGGCTGGTATGACCCTGACCTTGAGTAGCATCTTACCCTCACCAAGAATGATGCCACAATATGAAGACAAGATGATCAATTTCAACAACTGGCTTAAGTATTGGTGTCATTCAAAGGGGATCCAATGCCTGTCAGCCTGGGATGACATGCTCGACATGCCACGATGCTTCGCTAGAGATGGCTTGCACATGTCACCCCTGGGCTTTCGGATATTGGCAAAGGCTCTTGCTTCTCCCATAGTGCCTTTTTTAGGCAAGGCTCAAAAGATAAACCAACCTCCATAGGTATCACATAGAATAAGAAACTAAGAGTAATGCTACTTAATGCCAGAAGTCTAAACCTCAAGATGCACACACTCAAAACTATCCTTAACATGGAGAACATCGATATCTGTGCAGTAACAGAAACCTGGTTCAAGGCTCCTGAGAGCACTCCAGCACTACCAGGTTATACATCATACCATGCTTTTCGGTCCCAAAACATGGACCGAACCACAAAAGGAGGGGGAGTATCAATATTCGTCAAAGATATGCACACCTCCAGGTTGGTGGCACAGCATGAAGCATCAGAGACTATCCATGTGCAACTAACAGTGGGTAAAACTGCCTTCCAGTTTATAGCCTGCTACAGACCACCCTCCCAAACCCAGGAACCCCACTCAGCCTTCTTGAGAACACTGGAAAATATGAAGTTCTCTCCAAACACCATTATATTGGGTGACTTCAACTACCCAAACATAGACTAGGAGCATTACTCAAGCTCCAATACCCTAGCCCAAAGGTTCTTTGAATTTATAAAATCAAATGCTATGGAACAACTTGTTACCACTCCCACAAAAGGGGAAAACATACTGGACCTGATCATCACCAACATGGGGACTCTATGCTCCAGAACAGAAGTGTATTCCTCACTAGTAAGATCAGACCATAAACTAATCTCACTGGATATTCACATCCCGACCCCACCCCCTGCCCAGAAAACCACAGTAAAAAACTTCTCTAAAGCAAATTTCAAGCTCCTCAAAACCGAGGTGGAATCCTTCAAAGCCCCTGAGCCTGTGGAAAATACGGCCCAGACCGCAGAATCCTTTATAAACACATTCTATGAACAACTTCAGGAATGCATGGATCATGATATCCCAAATAAAACAAAGACCCAATACTCCAAAGGCAGACGTCCTGTCTGGTGGACCCCAGCCATAAACAAACTATACAATAGAAGGAGGAAGCTACTACATGATAGAGCAAAATTCCAAAAAGGGAAGGCATCTCTGATCAGTATTAGCAAAAAACTACAGGCACTCATAAAATCGTCTAAGGCCAGCTTCGAGAGAAAAATTGCACAGGACACTAAGGATAATCATAAGGCTTTCTTTAGTTATGTTAGGAACCTGGGTGGGAATTTCCAGATATGCTCAGAATTAGTCCAAAATGACAAAAAATACATCGAACGCACAGACATTGCCAACATCCTAGCTGACATGTTCAGCGCAAACTTCTCCCTCCCCCCACCAAAAGGGCAAATATCTATCCCAGCAGAGTGCTGCCCCCCTGACATTTCAGATGCTCAGGTAAGAGCCGCCCTCTCCAAAGCAAAAAACACAGCATCAATGGGACCAGACGGTGTCCCGGGCTGCGTCCTACATGAACTCCAAGAAGAGCTAAGTCCAAACATAAAACTACTGTTCAATCTCAGCCTTACTACAGGATATGTACCCAAAGAGTGGCATACAGCAACAGTGGTCCCTCTCCACAAAGGTGGTGCCTCAACGGATCCTGGAAACTATCGCCCCATAAGCCTGACTAGCTTGGTCTGCAAAGCTATGGAAAGGATCATCATGGACCTCATAAATAAAGATATTGGGGACCTACAGACACTGGATCCTACCCAGTTTGGCTTTGTTAAGGGCAGATCCTGCCTCTTAAACCTGGTCGATTTCTTTGAAACAGTCACCAAGGCCATTGACAAGGGGAAGGTGGTCCACACAGCCTACCTGGTCCTCGCAAAAGCCTTCGATACAATACCCCACTCGGGCATTATAGATAAGCTCACCAGCTTAAATATAAACCCCTATGTCACTAGATGGGTTGCAAACTGGCTCAAGGACAGAACCCACATGGTTAGAACTGCTGGAGCCATGTCAGACTCCAAACCAGTTACAAGTGGCGTCCCACAAGGCTCAGTCCTGGGACCTCTCTTGTTCGGTATATATTTATCGGAGGTACAGGCCAACACGGAAGGACTGTGGCTGAACAAGTTCACAGATGACTGCAAACTGGGCGCCATAATCGACTCTCCAGCTGACACAAGCATCCTCTAAAAGGGCCTCATAGAAACAGACAACTGATGCCAGAGCCATGGCCTCAAGCTAAATGCCAAAAAGTGTATAGTCATCCCCTTTGGCAAAAACAAAGTGCCCACAAATTACCACATAGGTGGTAATCCATTAAGTACAGAAGTAGTAATTAGGGACCTGGGGACCCAAGTTGATAGCAATCTCTCATTTGACAACCACATGGCCAAAGTGGTTAGAAAAACATTTTATATAGTCCACCTAATCATTAAGGGATAAACATCTAGATCAGGGGAGGTCATCATGCCTCTTTACTCATCCCTCATCAGGCCCATAATTGAGTACAATGCCCCTTTTGGGATGTACCTTACCAGACACCTGCAGCAACTGGAAAGACCCCAAAAGTACCTCACCAAGAGGATCAAAGGGCTCAAACAGATGCCATATGCTGCCCGGTTAAAGAAACTCTAGCTCTACTCAGTGGCATACCATCTGCTCATAGGCGATCTGTGCCTGACGTATAAAGCCATGACCAACCCGGAATTAATGGACATGCTGCACCTCAAAAAATCCAAATCCCATCGAGCTAAACGCTCAAGAGACTTGAACCTCAGAACTGAAATAAATAGGACATGCTGGAGGGACAGATTCATAACCCAGAGGCTCCCTTCACTCTGGAATAAAATCCCAGTCCAGGTTAGGCAGAGTCCCTCATTGACTCTCTTCAAGAGGAATCTTGATGAGTGGATGGGAGATCGTAGATTTACCCTGGGTATCACTTCTGTGTCACTGTTAGACAGAGGCACATTATACTAACCTCGAAAAAGGGTATAGCAAAATTAATTTAAAATGGGTGGCGAAAGCCAAACACAATCTGGCTAGACTTATAAATGCCCTAGGGCAGATAGCCTAGTATGAACCTATGAACCTATGTCTTTACCTCCTACGGAGATTGTACAGAGTGTAGTTAGAGGCTACTGAACTACACACCTGCAGTACATACTGTTGATTGTGTGGTACCCTGTGGCCCAGTCTATCAGCACTATTGTACATTCTGAAGGGCTTGGCTTGGACTGCAAAAGTTGTAAACCTTCAGACTACTGTATAAGTGTAACTGTTTCACAGTTGCAGTTCTCCGTTTATATGGTTGTCAGTATTGGAACAGCTATATGATATGGCATATAGAACCATTATGGTACACAATGAAAGTAGTCCCATTCCTGCAAACCCGCGTGTGGTGTCTGTACTATGACCTTTCTATGGGTATATGTTGGAGGCAATGATTGACATTTGTATGTTTAGCCCATACAGTGTCCAGTTGTTCAGATGTTAACAACAGGCATACTGGCTGTTCCATATTGTGTGCACCTCCTACATACATATCTGCTTGTACATATATCTGCATGTGTATGTGTAGTTATATGTGTATATATATATATATATATATATATATATATATATATATATATATATATACATGTATGTATATCTGTATCAGCATATATGTGTATGTGTATGTGTATACTGGGGGACGTCGATGGCTTCCACATAGTACATGTCCTGTGAGAGGCAGACTGTACTTGGTAGTGTATTGCAGGGAGCAGGTGTTTGTGGGTGGATGCCTATTCGTACAAGAGGTATAGTGTGTGGGCCCTCTCAACCCCATTAATGGTGCATGTGGACATTGGTGTATTTGTCAATCTGCAATTGCTATCTACAGATTTATGGCCATATAAACCTATATAGATATATTAACCTGCTAACAGATATATAGGTTTATGTGCATAGATAGCAATATATATGCATATAGAGGTAGTAAAACAACATATATATTTGAATACACGTGTATCTATACATATATGGGTATGTTGCATCTGTTAAGGTTGCACTATAGTTACACATGCAGACATCTAGAAGTTGGTAAACATTCTCTGCACTGTTGCATGATAGGACTGGCTGATATCTTTCTGAAACATTGAATATCTGTATACCTGTCATGGCTTGATGGTACATCAGTTTGCCTAGGGTGTGCAGGGTCTTTGGTTTGAGCCTTGCCAGAGTAGTTTAACTTGTTGCTGGCCAGACCATGTCCTGTTGGATAGAGAGTGATTAAGGCACTGTAAAGCAGTTGTAAGCAGGTTTGTGTGTTCTGCCCAGCAACAAAATAAACAGGTCCTGCAAGGCTTGTAACCAGGACCCTGCACATCATACACAAAGTAATTTACCTCTAAACCATGGCAGATATGCATAATCATGATGTGTCCATATACATATCATCTAGCCCAGGTATCCAACACTACAGGGAATGTATTCCACCATGTACATGTATTTGTGTGTGTGTATACATATATATATATATATATATATATATATATATATATATATATATATATATATATATATATATATATATATATTCATCATTGACTGGATATCACATATCTATATATGTAGATATAGGTATAGACATATCTATATACATATATATATATATATATATATATATACATATATATATATATATATATATATATATATATATATATATACATATATATATATATATAAATATATATATATATATACACACACACACACACAAGCCAATACATACATAGATATGCATACAGCCAAAGATATATATGTATATATCCACATGTCCCCAGATAGACAGCACTAGGAATGCATATATGTTAGCATATATATGGCTCACCTTTCAAAGCGAGAAGTCCATGTGTCCAGAGGCCGGTAGGCCTATAGTATGTTCCCAACATTGTACAATCCTGCAATACATGCATAGAATCTGCAATGTGCGAATGTCAGTATGCATTCGCTCACTGCAGATTAGGCAATTTGCTTGTGGATGCCACTATAGTGGGGATGGGGAATAATTGCCTATCCCCACTGTAGTTCACACTAGGGGTTCATATATCACAGTAGGCTGGTTGTGGGGGGCCCGGCCCTCCAGAGGGAGGGTGCAGTGAGTCATGCACCCTGCACCCTCTCTCTGGGGGGGTGCAAGGAGTCATGCACACCGCCACTACGATATGTATTCCAACTTGCAGTTTGAGTGTCAGCGAAGGTGCCTGTAGAACTGCAGTTCTCTTAACTGTGGTGCAGTAAGAAACAACTGGTTAGTCCTTTCTGTTTGCAGAAAGGACTGTTCAAAGGAATGATTGTCCCCCTGTCAAAGGTGAACACATATATATCAGTATAGGCATATATGGACATACATCCATAGATGGAACTGGGAAAGTAACCCCAACATATATGTCCACATGCACCATTGATGGGTTTGAGAGACCCAAACAACATACATCTGGCATGGATAGGTACCCCCCCCAGCCAAATATGTCTGGCCTGCAATACACTACCAACCTTAGCAGATCCCATAAGCAGGACCCTACATGACAAGGGCAGTACACGTTAACAGTTCTCCATCCCATCTGTAGGATGTAAGGCTGGCAGTACTAACATATCATGCAGTACAGTCAAGTGGCATGTCATGGTTGGGGGAACCCCCTGGGCAGGTGCATTAGGTAGCTGGGATCCTTCATACAATCCAATAGCCCTACATCTGACAATGGTTTCACCAATGTTGGTAAGGACATCCACAAACCCACCATGTCAGCTGGGAACTACCACACGGTAGCTGGATGACTGTAGTCTGCAGGGACATGGAACATACCATCAATGAACCCATGGCCAATATCACTGGTTATCTAAATACACAGGACCCCTGCCAATGTTGGACTTGTCAAAGGCAGAGAATGCAACCTGAACCCTGTATACCTCCTCAACCCAATCACGACAGGTGTAGATGAGGGTTAGGAGGTGCACAATGCCTATGTACATCATAGCAGGCTTTTGTACACCACCCTACTTGTAGAAATGTGGGTAGTTGTTAGGGGACCTACCTCTGTTCACAGGATATGTTTCCGCCAGGACTGCTTGGCATATGCCAACATACCACAGGCACCATCCCATGGACATACAGTCCTTCACAGATCACAGATGTGTCAATGCCCTCCTCCACACTGTTGAGGTGTGCAGCACTACTGGGGTTGCAATAGCTCACTGAGTGTGGCTGTTGTGGACACGACTGCCATAACTGCAGTTACTGTTGCATCTATCCGCATATCTGTCTGTAATACTGTACAGTGTATGTAATCAGGTTGTTAGTTGTTGTCTACACAATTCACAATAGTTGAGTGCTTCACACCCTCCTAAGGGTAGGGCTATGCCACCGGCATTGGCACACACATGTTACTTAGGTGAGGATCACGGTGGAGTGGGGAGAGGGACATACACCCTGCTGTTAGCGTGTTCAGTGCCATCCACATTGCAGACCGCATATATACCACTGTGTGGTTGTGCCTATGCTGTCTTGGTGGGAGTACATGTGCAACAGGTGTGTTATCTGCATGGTGACATACCTCCATGTGTACAGTCCTGTACCTGTACTGCATCCTGACCAAAGGCACTGTGTGTTGTACCCGGCCATGGCATGTGTACCACCCACTACACTCACTGGTGTCCACTGTAGGAGGCCTGCTGACACCACTACACCCATCAGCCATGTGGAACATGGACAAACACAACACAATCTGAACAGATACTGGTGACAATAATACAACATTGTTAATTAAAGCTAGGATGCATCATGGCTGCACAGCTAAACCTTCTAAGATATTAGCATTTCACTTTACTACTGACAACATGTTACACATCTGTGCATCAGAACCATGTTAGCCTGTCCCTGTTACGGATGTCAGGCAGTGGCACAGGTATCATTATATGCACAGGGTGTGTTGTTGGTTTGCCAGAGGCCTAGGCTGAGCCATACAATTGACAACATATGTGTGTGTGAGGGGGGTGAGTATTGTTATGGGCCACTGGTGATGTCATGTGTGCAGGTATATGCTAGCCCTAGGTTTGTTGTTTATGCGTGTGTGTCTGCATACACAGATTTCCTCCATGTGGCTGCACTATACAGGGAATTGTGGGACAGCTGTAGACTGTACCTGGCAGGGTTTGCAATTCACAGTCTCTGGCCATGGACACGGGACCTGTGCCTGGCAGAGGTACTACAGGCAGTATCAGGTACAGAGCCAGAACACGTACTGTCCCCCGAGTTTGACAGATATCCACTGGATCCATGTCTCTCTTGGGACTGGCCAGGGCCACGTGCACATGGTCTGCTCTGATGGGTTGTGGACAGCCCCCCCTCACAGTGCTGGGGCTGGTACTGCCACTATGAGAGCGGCTGTGACTGTTTGGACGTCCATGTTGACCTCCAGCTGCTGGTGTTGCTGGCATACATCCATGTGGCCATTGCAACCATCCCGCCATATCCTGATGCATGGACATGACATTTTGGATGAGTTCCAATGTCTCACCCCACCGTCTATCCATCACCTTGGTGTAATTACGGATGGCACCTGCTAGGTCATGGATGCTGTCAGTTACAGAGGTGTGATGAGCCCTCTGCACCATTAGACCATGCCTGGTGTACTGTTTCATTTGTGCCTGTGCCTCCATGACAGTCTGGTACATGCGTGTGGTTGAAAAAGGGGTTGCATGTCTGCCAGGAGCATGATGTCCAGCAGTGCCCATATGAGTACCCCTGCACATCTGCCTATGTGATACCCCACCAGAGATTTGGCTATGGATGCTGTGCCCTGACACACGTGCCATAGATACCACACTGTCCTGGCCCATGCCAGCTGTAGGGTGTCCCTCAGCTAGGAACAATGGTGATGAGGTGTGTAGAGGCAGTGTGACTGTGTGTGTGTGTGGATGGTGTGGATATGTGTGGGTTGTCAATTGGTGGCTCAGCTGCAGCCCCTGATGACCCTTCCTGTGCCTCAACACATCTATCTTCATGGTCACTGTCTGTATCAGTGACATCAGATTCCCTGAGGGGGTGGACCCAGTCCCACATCACCACCTGTGAGGGGAAAACAGGGAACAAACTGCAAGACCTGTACAACACCACTAAACAGTAAATACACACACACACACACACACACACACACACACACACACACACACACACACACACACACACACACACACACACACACACACACACGTGTGCAGACATGGACACACACACAAACATACACACATGCAGTCGACATACATAGCAACCCATACACTACACCAGACAGCACCTACAGACAGCTCCCACAACCCCATAATACACACAATAGCAGGAGATGGTGCAGTACCGTATCACACACATACCTGTGAATACACACATGTCAGCATGCAGGACATGTGGGGCTAAACAGCATGCAGTGCAACTGTAGTCAATCCCCGTTACCAACATTATACATAGCTGTGATGCATGGCTTCTTTTTGTAGGTGATGGCCGTCCCCCTGGAACCCACTGCACCCATGTCCACAGCATTGCTGTGCATCCATTCAGCACCCTGGCATGTACTGTGCACCATACCTCACAAATGTAAACATCATTGCAGGATGTGTCCCTGTGTGTCAGGTGTGTTTCCGTTGCTGCTCACAGCCTCTTTGTGTTCCTGGATCATGTGTGGACATGCGTTTAGTGACTGCTTGATGTGTATTCACATACGTCATCATAAGTGGTGCATGTATGAGTGGTAGATTACCATTAGACGAACCACACAGACATTGTACTGTACCTATGGTGAGTGTAGAAACCATTATTGACAATGATTGGGCCCTGGCTGATGTTGCCTGTGGTACACAGAGGTTCATAGTTGAGTACTGTTCTATTGGTCCTGGGGCCTACATACACCTAGCCACAGAGGTTCCCCTGCCATGCACCACCCACTAATGTTATTCCGCTTTGCCCCTATCAGGCTGTGGCACACACATGCTACCCAGGGTGTATTCCCCATTCCCCATCCAATTGGAAAGTGATTCTGTCAAGAGGGCCAATGAGTAGCATTGCCTGACATGTATGAGTAGTCCATTCTAGAGTGTGGTGATTCCCCAGGACAGGGCACTATTCCTCCAGTATGTTCTGTGTAATGTGTTGATTAGGTGCAGGACCCTGGAGCATGTGTTAGCAGAGGGAGTGGGATGTCATTATATGCAGCATATTCAACTGCTCTGTGTATGACATAGTTGTGTATGTTGGGCAGATGTCAGCTGTGCCTGGGCAATGTGCACTGGAGTGTAGCCACAGTTGTCTGAGATGGACTGTGTATTGCATGTGTTTGAGGCTGGTGATCCCATTAGTGAGATGTGTGCTGTGTCAGTGCACATGTACAGCATGCATTATGGGTCGGTGTGTTAGATGTGTACATGGCCTACACCTTAGCTATGACATGCACAGTGAATTGCCAAGCATAACCTTAAACCATACTCTCCAACATCCAGCCAGTACCTTGCTGGTATCCCAGAGGTACCTACAATGACATGGGATAGAGTTGATGTCAGTGACCACAGCTGTGGCATTGCTACAGGTGGCTGAAATATTACAGTACAACTACAGCTGAAGGCCACAGTACTACAGTTTATGCATTACTGCTTATCGGTACTACACAGCAACATACCCCACATCTCACACATGCATGGTCTACCTGTACAGATGCATACAATACAGTACTCTACTGATATGTCCTGGAACCTTACCTGCATGCTCAGTGTGTGGTGTGTGAGTAGCACCCACCTCCATGACCATATAGGTCTGGAGCTCTTGCGGGCGGACAGGTGCTACTAGGCTGATGAGCAGCTCCTCCATTCTGGTAAGGGGGGGTGGAAGTTATGGCCCCCCCCCTGTTGTGAGGTGGTCACCCCACATGGCAGCAGCATGACGTTGCACTTGTCGGAGCAGGTCATTACAATGGTGGTGGACCTGCTCATAGGTTCGGCTATGTAACCCCACCTCATTCACTCTGCGGACCACATCAGTCCACATGGCTGTTCTCTCCTGCTGGTCCATGCTTGTCCATGATAAGAGAAGATTATAGTTGTGGATCATGCTGATGATGATGATCTCCTCCTCAGCAGCACTGTATGCAATGTTTCTTGGATGTGCCATACCCCTGAAAGACATAATGATAGAAATATGTCTGAGCAACTTATATGTCAAGTTTACCATAATACAATACACATATCAGTCTCTTGCCACTATTTCAGCTCCAGCATAATGTTCACACTACGCTACTGGTATGTGTCAGGGATGTGTACCTTTGGGTCATATATTGTATTGTACAACACCTTCTGCTATGTGGTTATAGACATGCTCCCTGTGGGGACACTAGAGTTACAGGGCTGTTACAGGGTATTTCACCTGCATGCCATTGTCACTGCCACTATGTTTCCACATATGCATGTGGTAGGCCTGCTATGGGATTGCTACACATCTGCCATTCTGTAGTATTGAGGATATCTATGCATGCTGTTGGACATGTTCTGGGATTGTGTGGACTATTACAGCCCACATATGTTCCATACCAGTTACACACCACTATGTGTAGGGGGTGTTTGCCAGCAGGAACACCACTCCAACCTAATGTGCACGTTACCAGTCCACATCACATCCATGGCCCACCATGGAACCTCATTTTCTACTGTTCCATCACTACCATCATGTGGAACCACCTCAGGGGATGGTGTCCTCTTCCATGGAGCACACACAGATATGTGCCTGTCATCCAGGTAGGTCACGGGTATTGGGCATAGGGAGGTCCACAGTGACATGGGGTATGTGCTACATCACCTGGAGGCATGCAGTATACATACACAAAGTTCGACATGCATGTCCAACCTGCCCAGCACACAGCCCAGGCACCTTTATGTCCATGTAGATGCTGTCATGACTGTCCATGGGTGGACACCATGTTCCCTTTGTTCCCATGTGGGGGCTCAGTGGCCTCCACATTCCCAATGTAACTACCCCTCCACAGTGTTTAACCACCACATGTGCCATATACCAGCCCTGTATACTGTCTTGTTTGTCACCCAACCAGACCTACATACCAGTATGTGCCTTTTACCCTTCGCCAACATATATACCCCACCATCCCTTACAATTGCAATATGTACCCAACATGGGTTACACACCTCACTCCACACTCCATCTTGCAGCCATGTACTGGTGTGTAGGTATGTTGTGTATTGATGTGTGATGTTCTCTCACACATGTCATGGCAGGGAAACTGTATTGCCATGTATATATATTTTATATGTATATATATATATATATATATATATATATATATATATATATATATATATAGGTTTACTATTGAAATGTCGATCTCGACATGTGCGACTCGTCTTGCACGAACGCGGAACTGCGATCGCCACTACACCGACTCCCAGATGTGCGAACGGCAAAACCTCGCCCCTATCCAACCCATGGTAGCATGGATGTGGAGGTGTTGCACGGCCGGTAATGTCGATCGTCGAAGTTTTCGCGGTTTCGGTTTGCTAGCGAACAGTTTTCACAGTTTCGGTTCGCGCAAACACATCGATGAGGTCGCCGTTCGAACGAAGTGCATTCGCACATTCAATAGTAAACCTATATATATATATATATATATATATATATATATATATATATATATATATATATATGTCGACATACACCCACATATATCTGTCTGTATATATATATATATATATATATATATATATATATATATATATATACATATGTGCATATATGTGTAGATATCATTTTGTGTTGTTTATATACCTATATAAATGTAAAACTGTCTGAGGTTCTGTATACATACACAGCTGTGAATATATATCACACATATATGTATCTATTTGTGAGGTGTGTACAAACATCTGGACCACACTCATGTACCCTCTTTACTTCACAGCTGAACTGTTCTGCCTTGCTGCAACACAGACAGTTGTCACATGTGAACACAGACTAACATTATGGGGGTATATATGATGACAAACTTTAGATAAGCATAACACTACCCTGAGCTTTGTGAACCATCTTGACAATTTTTTCTCTCTCTCTCTCTCTCTCTCTCTCTCAGTCTCTCCAGTAGAGTGATTGAGCTGGTTTGAATAGATTGCAGCATGCTTTTGTTGGTATTGCACATGATCAGGTGGTGGCCTCTGCACCAGTCAGTGTGCATCAGTTGCTAATTGCATGCAGCCTGCTGTGTAGTACTTCAGATAAACACTGTCATGGCAACCCTGCACTATAAATTCCTGCCTTCTGTGGGCATTGTCCCTTCACCTTTACAGTATGGAAGACATCCTTCCTGTGTGTGGACATCAGTGTTACAGACAGCAGGTAGCAATACCTCTTACAGCAGAACCTGCAGACACAGGCCATATCCACATTTGGGTAAGGTTCCAGACCTACAGAAGCATGAGTAGTGTTGTTGTGTGCAATGTATCTTGCTGTTCTTGCAGGGTTTCTGTGTACATGGTACTATTTCATGGAATGTTGTCTGTCTGCATAGCTCTCAACTGTGGGCCTATCTGTATGATACCAGGGTGATTGGCTATTAGGTTTTGTCTGGGCACCACACAGATATTGTCCCACATATATCTGTGGCATTCTGTCTGTTGAGTGCTATCCGTACATGGCTACATCCATACGTATTTGAATGTCATATCCCTGCATAAGGGTATGCTGCAACAAATCCTTTAACACCAGCAATTTCCAGGGTGTGTAACAGCAATAATGCAAATATGGCCCTATGTTCCTGCCTCTGTCCTCCACATTTATGCCAGTCTTTATCCCGCTGTGATACAGGAAAGGCTGTTAGGTAATGGCCTATCATTATTTACCACTAGCATTACTGTTATCATCCCAGTCATGTCATGGACTCCCACACCAACCATTGGGCCATTCCATAGATATGGGGGCAACAGCTGGTGAACACATTTGTGCCCTTGTACATCCCTGAGGTAAGTGTGTGGTACACAGTGTTCCTTGCCCTTGTACAGCCCTTTATGGAGGGGTTCTATGACATTAACCTAGGCTGTGGCACCTTTCCAGTGATATAACTGTTAAGATGAGGGTCATTCAGTATGATAATGAGGTGTTAGGTTAAGCAATGATATGTACAATATACTGTGACATTAACACAAGTACTACCTTTCCCCCTAGGGCTTCACTACAGGGTGTAATTGGAGTCTGCTGAACTACATCTGCAATTGTTTATTGTTACATATCCTGAAGGCAAATCCTGTTCCTACTGTTGTACTAATTGAAGGCCTTGGCCTAGACAGCATAGTATGGTATATATACACACATTGCTTGCATTTACAGTTTTGTGTGGGCCTTACATTCTTGACTGATTACATATTTCAAACCTTATGTGGTGTCAGTATTGGCATATATTATTGTATAGTACAGGAATACAGGTTATCTGTGTATGCGTACCTGTGTGCCATGTCATGTCCTTTGATTTGTGGGTGGGTATATGTTTATTGTCAGTATTCTCATTTCTGGGAATGGTTACTATACTACACATTTCACAGGTGCCAGTTGAGGGGGCTTATAACTGAGGGACATACTTTGCACCCAGTACTTCCACACTACTTCTACATATGTATGGCTACTGATACCTTTAGTGTGTGTATATGTGTATGTACCTATATATGTCTCATATGGCTATATCTATATGTATATGTATCTATAGATATATACATCTGTATATATATAATATATATATATATATATATATATATATATATATATATATATATATATATATATATATATATATATATATATATATATATATATATATATATATATATATATATATATATTATATATATATATATATATATATATATATATATATATATATATATATACATATGAACATATGTATGTATCTATATACAAGTGCTGTTTTATGATTATTTGTGAGTCATACATTAATATATATATATAAATATAGCTGTCTATCTATCTACATTTACAGATATATCTGTCCATATGGCCATGCATGTTCGGCTCATATTTTGGCCTGTTTCTCATTCACTTGACAATTGTCATGGATGATTATAGTATTGAAGTCAGTAACTAGTGGCAACACGTTTGTGTTTCATACTTCATCTCCTTCTACATATGTGTTCTAATACATATAACGGTGTATCTAGCAACAATTTGAGTGTAACAGAGCATTAGTTGACATATATCCCTATTTGTACCCACAGTGTGGCATACTTTGTCCAGACTTCTTGCATTAACAGGTTATGTGGTGTCATAATAATACTTTACCTGTACTGTTGACTGATTGTGCTGCAGGGTATGTTTGTGCAAACTTTAGGCTATGTATATCTGCCATGGTTTAGTGGTAAATCACTTTGTGTATTGCGTGCAGGGTTCGAGCCTTGGAGAGGCAGTTTGTTTTGTTGCTGAGCAGAACAAGAGACGTTGGCTACAGAGTGATTGAGGGACTCTTAAGGAGTTGTAAGCAAGGTTGCACGGGTTTGCGCAGAACTAAGCAATGCCTACACAGGTTAAGCAATTCAGCAGGTAACTGAGTATAAGAAACTGTAACCTGATTTTGGCAGTGCTTACCCCTATACAAACACACTTAAACACACTTACTACTGCTTATTTGTGCTTGAACCTGCTTACTACTGCCTAAATACATTATGACACTGACACTTCACATGTGCATTTCATGCAGTACTCCAGTTCACATTTAAATGTTATTATGTAGGTTTTACGGCAAAAAAATGTACGAATATGTTCATATACAGCTTTCACATGGAAAATGATATGTGCAGCAGTGGGACTCAAACTGGGAATGCCTGTTCATTAGGCGGGTGCTCTAACCACTACACTGTTGCTGTGCTGCTTCATTTGCATATATACCCATATACCCATGGATCCTAGTTCCCCAACCACCCACCCCAACACGTCACTGACACATCAGTCGTCCATTCTCCAGTTGGAAACACAGTGTAGCCACACCATGACACAATGGCCACTCCCTACTCCTCTGGACCCATCCCATGGGTTGACTCAATCCAAGTATCCTCAGACATCCCAACCTTTTAGTCCACAAACATTGGTGACATGAGTGACCACTAGGACACTATTCCCAATGTTTGGGTTGTCCTACCTAGGACACACATGTATTTATTTCAAGATTAGACTCTATACTTTATTACTTCATTACTCCAGTTAACAAGACACTAAAATAAATTGATAACTAAGGCTATATGATAACGCACACATTACACATGTAAACCAATGACGTTCGAATTCGGCAACATAATATTACAGATAAGACCGGTTTAGTGATTGGCGTTGACGTAGCCGGCAAACCACATAAATGATTCAAATATTTCATAATAGGAAATTCCTCACATTTTATTCTTTTGAGAACAGCACTAACTTTGAAACTAAATACACAACTCTGAATTATTGCAGATTCGTCCCTTCCCTCTATCTTCTCGTAACTCTAATACTATAGTACTGCAATATACAACGGAAGCAAAACAACAGCTTATTTTGCCTTGGAAGTTTATATCCCAGCAGAATCGTGGAAATGTCGCAAAGACATAAATATATATATATATATATATATATATATATATATATATATATATATATATATATATATATATATATATATATATATATATATATATATATATATATATATAGGTGACAACCATTTCATGACAGTCTAAGTAAGGCCTGCACTGTTACAAAGGCCATGCATTTGGCATGAAATTGAGTCGGGATATATAAGCCACAGTGCAGAGAAGGGGGTCACTGTCTTTTCTATACTGGTCTATGAATAAACATCTATTAACTGAGTATGTAGACTGTTCCAATGAGTCAGGACTCCATTCAGTCATGACTTGAGCCTTAGAGGCCAAACAACACAACTAAACATACACGAGAATCATACCTCTCAACCTCTTAATGTAAGAAGTCTAGCCAAAGCCTAATATAATTGGGGTGGGGGTCAAAGATTGGGACATACTTGGATCAATTCAATAGCTCTGCTTCACAGAGGCCTAGTAAATTGATCAATGGGGTGGCATGAGCCAACACACCTTGCCTAGGCTTATAAATGCCCTTCAGCAGATAACCTAGTACCTACCTATGAACCTATTACATGTATGGTTATGCACAACTTATTATTCTATCTACTGTTGAGGTTTGTAGGGGCACTTTCATGTTATTTATGTCTGTAAAAGGAATGAACGTGGTACAGGGAATGTACTTCTACATATAGATATATGTATGTGTGTATGCATATATATTTATGACAAACCCGCTGACCTCCACGAGGCAGTCCAATTAGAACCGGGCCATCTAACCGTGACACGCCTGTTTCCATATTTCATACCCATGGTTCCTTGACCCCATCCGAGTTCCACATACACACAAGCCATCCATTCTCCAGTTGCTATCCCAGCCATAACACACCTCCACACATCGCCCTCTCCCCAGCGTTAGGGGCCCTACACGTATGTTGTCTCCACCCATGTATCATCAGGCTCTCCAAACCTTTTAGTCCTTGAACATATGTGCCCTGGCTTGTGTACTGGTCAGAAGTCCAAACAACCCGCACTTTTTGAGTAGTCCCACCAGGGACTACCCTGTAATTGTTTGGAAGGTAGACTTAACAAGTGGACAATGTTACTCCCACTGGTAGTATCCTGCCTGTGGTTTGTAAAGCAATGATTTGCTCACCCTTGCCCAGCTTGATATGACATAAGATGACAGCAGTGATTGAGGGACTCTTAAGGAGTTGTAAGCAAGGTTGCACGGGTTTGCGCAGAACTAAGCAATGCCTACACAGGTTAAGCAATTCAGCAGGTAACTGAGTATAAGAAACTGTAACCTGATTTTGGCAGTGCTTACCCCTATACAAACACACTTAAACACACTTACTACTGCTTATTTGTGCTTGAACCTGCTTACTACTGCCTAAATACATTATGACACTGACACTTCACATGTGCATTTCATGCAGTACTCCAGTTCACATTTAAATGTTATTATGTAGGTTTTACGGCAAAAAAATGTACGAATATGTTCATATACAGCTTTCACATGGAAAATGATATGTGCAGCAGTGGGACTCAAACTGGGAATGCCTGTTCATTAGGCGGTGCTCTAACCACTACACTGTTGCTGTGCTGCTTCATTTGCATATATACCCATATACCCATGGATCCTAGTTCCCCAACCACCCACCCCAACACGTCACTGACACATCAGTCGTCCATTCTCCAGTTGGAAACACAGTGTAGCCACACCATGACACAATGGCCACTCCCTACTCCTCTGGACCCATCCCATGGGTTGACTCAATCCAAGTATCCTCAGACATCCCAACCTTTTAGTCCACAAACATTGGTGACATGAGTGACCACTAGGACACTATTCCCAATGTTTGGGTTGTCCTACCTAGGACACACATGTATTTATTTCAAGATTAGACTCTATACTTTATTACTTCATTACTCCAGTTAACAAGACACTAAAATAAATTGATAACTAAGGCTATATGATAACGCACACATTACACATGTAAACCAATGACGTTCGAATTCGGCAACATAATATTACAGATAAGACCGGTTTAGTGATTGGCGTTGACGTAGCCGGCAAATCACATAAATGATTCAAATATTTCATAATAGGAAATTCCTCACATTTTATTCTTTTGAGAACAGCACTAACTTTGAAACTAAATACACAACTCTGAATTATTGCAGATTCGTCCCTTCCCTCTATCTTCTCGTAACTCTAATACTATAGTACTGCAATATACAACGGAAGCAAAACAACAGCTTATTTTGCCTTGGAAGTTTATATCCCAGCAGAATCGTGGAAATGTCGCAAAGACATAAATATATATATATATATAGGTGACAACCATTTCATGACAGTCTAAGTAAGGCCTGCACTGTTACAAAGGCCATGCATTTGGCATGAAATTGAGTCGGGATATATAAGCCACAGTGCAGAGAAGGGGGTCACTGTCTTTTCTATACTGGTCTATGAATAAACATCTATTAACTGAGTATGTAGACTGTTCCAATGAGTCAGGACTCCATTCAGTCATGACTTGAGCCTTAGAGGCCAAACAACACAACTAAACATACACGAGAATCATACCTCTCAACCTCTTAATGTAAGAAGTCTAGCCAAAGCCTAATATAATTGGGGGTGGGGGGGTCAAAGATTGGGACATACTTGGATCAATTCAATAGCTCTGCTTCACAGAGGCCTAGTAAATTGATCAATGGGGTGGCATGAGCCAACACACCTTGCCTAGGCTTATAAATGCCCTTCAGCAGATAACCTAGTACCTACCTATGAACCTATTACATGTATGGTTATGCACAACTTATTATTCTATCTACTGTTGAGGTTTGTAGGGGCACTTTCATGTTATTTATGTCTGTAAAAGGAATGAACGTGGTACAGGGAATGTACTTCTACATATAGATATATGTATGTGTGTATGCATATATATTTATGACAAACCCGCTGACCTCCACGAGGCAGTCCAATTAGAACCGGGCCATCTAACCGTGACACGCCTGTTTCCATATTTCATACCCATGGTTCCTTGACCCCATCCGAGTTCCACATACACACAAGCCATCCATTCTCCAGTTGCTATCCCAGCCATAACACACCTCCACACATCGCCCTCTCCCCAGCGTTAGGGGCCCTACACGTATGTTGTCTCCACCCATGTATCATCAGGCTCTCCAAACCTTTTAGTCCTTGAACATATGTGCCCTGGCTTGTGTACTGGTCAGAAGTCCAAACAACCCGCACTTTTTGAGTAGTCCCACCAGGGACTACCCTGTAATTGTTTGGAAGGTAGACTTAACAAGTGGACAATGTTACTCCCACTGGTAGTATCCTGCCTGTGGTTTGTAAAGCAATGATTTGCTCACCCTTGCCCAGCTTGATATGACATAAGATGACAGCACAAAATAATACAGGTGTTGCCGTTGCTTTCCTTCTCATTCTTTTTGTATGCTTTATTGTCACGACGTTCATTCTTCACATATATATATATATATATATATATATATATATATATATATATATATATATATATATATATATGTGTGTGTGTGTGTGTGTGTGTGTGTGTGTGTGTATATTACATCTGTACATACACATGCACATATATCTACATAACTACATACATTTCCTATACTGTTAGATGCCTGTGCTGGATGATGTGTTTGTGATCACAGCAGCTGAATGTGTATCCGCCATGGCTTAGTGGAACTCACGTCAACTATAGTGTGCAGGGTCGGGGATTTGCAACCTGGCAGTGCAGATTATTTTGTTAATGGCCACAACAGCAGCTGTTGGCTACAGGGTGATTAAGGCACTGTAGAACATTTGTAGCAGGGTATGTGCTTGTTTGCATGAAACACAGCATTACTAACCTGTAGTTGTGGAGTCTTGCACTCAGCCTCTACATTGCTTCACCAGTGTGGTACTCGCATACCGGCGACCAAACAGGTTTACTCCCGCTTGCTCCCGCATACACACATGCAGTGTCATGCATTTTGTTCACATATGTCAACCAGGACAGTCGGACTGTATACTTGTCCATTGTCAGTGGTGGCCCAGGGTGTAGAGCTCTACATTGACCCCAGCTACGTATCCTAATTAATACTGGGGTGTTCGCATTCATAGAGGGTAACAGACATAACATACCTACATCTCCCATTAATCATGCTTAGTTTACTTTGAACTGTCACTATTATCCATGCTTAGGTCAGGTTTACATGTCAGGTATGACTGTTGACAAAGGTCAGTTTAAGGTGAGGTAGGATTCCTGTTTCACAGGTCTGGGTAGGTTACATGCAGGTATTTGGGGTAGGTGTAGTTATTCCATACCTGTGTGGTACAGTAGAGGTGAATAGCTAGGGAGTAGGTAGGTAGGTAGTGGGGGTGACATGGTAACTGTATAGTAGCCTGTAGGTATAATTGGATGGGGAGCAATAGGGAAGGTATGTCGGATGTTGGGATTTTTATGCGAGGCAGGACAAGAGGTGTCAGTATCACTAGTTGATGTAGTGGTATAGAGTGTGAGGTGGGAGGGTTGCAAGGTGGTGAGCCTGTGCTGCTCCAGGTGTGCTTGTGGTGTTCCTTCATGTGTTAGTTACATGTGTCCTGTGGGACAGCTGTGATACTACATGTGGGTTGGGGTTCCAGATACTGGCAATATAGTGTGGGAAGAGGGTGTCACCTACATGTACCCGGAGACATTAATAGAAATGGAACAGGGGCTGATACGTACATGGTGTGCATGGTGCACAAAAGGGGGTGTTAGTAGGGGGATTATCCAGGGATGTGCAGGATGGCTGCAGGGAAGGTCCACAGCTGGCCATGTTGTCTATGACAACAGCTGTGCATATGCACTGCATTTGGTGTTTGCGTCAGACACTCACACCGCTGGGTGGGGGTGAGGACTACAATAATACCTTGTAATGCCTATTACATCGGCTTACATGCCTACAGTGGGGTGTTGCGACCATGTGTTCATAAGTGTTGTGTAGTGGAATATGCAACAACACATATGGTTATAAAGTATTTAGCCATGTATACTGGACTGTGCTGCAGTGAGACCCATATCGGGAATGGCTGCCCATTAGGCAATCTGCACCTGTCTGGCAAATACCTGGGAACTGACACCATTAAATACAGGCAAGTAATTGGATTTAGGACCCCACATCCTTCAGCCAAGTCATGCTAATGCATAACCTATTATTCTATCAGCTTTCTGAGGTTATAAGTGGAATATGTGCTTTCTGTCCCTATCTGTTCCCCCAATGGTTTAGGTTCTGTCCAGTGGTTCTGCTCTTAGGGCTGAGAGGTATGGGCATAAGCTCTGCCCAATTTGCAATATTACTTACATCCCCGGGGCTGTCCTAATACAACTGCGCCAGCCAACACCTGCACACCTAGGCCCATAATTGCATACCCATAGATCCCCCACCTGCCCCTCCTCTACAGCACTCATCCTTACTGTGGGTGCAGGTAGGTTCTAACCACACCAATACACACTGCCCACTCTCCACTTTTATATATATATATATATATATATATATATATATATATATATCCAGATATATCTGTATATGTATGCATACATGTATATTTTTATATATTGCTGTATATATATATATATATATATATATATATATATATATATATATATATATATATATATATATTTAACAACATATGGGTATATGGGTGTCTGCATATGTATATATCTATATTTATTTTATTTATTTTGTTTTACATTTGTTGACCGGGCTAGTCTGGCTGGATACATGTCCATTTTCAGCAGAGGCCCGACGAGAAAAGCTCCACTATATACTGGTACATTACATAAAATACATTACTATAAGATACAACTTATAAGGATTAAAGAACTAATTGAATGTAGGATATTAACAATACAGAAGCATTTTTACAGAAATGTACAGTTCTTAAATTACATCATTTTTACAGAAAATGTATAATACTTAAAATACTAAATACTGTGTAGAATTCCTAATCCCATATTATTAGGAAAAGCAAGAGTAGTAATTTTGAAAAGAAAGAAAGAGGTAGCACATACAAAGGTCTATACTATATAGTATTGACAGTTATGATAATACATTTGTGCCAGGGCACCAGTTCTAAGAAATAGAATTGCACAGCAGGGAGCAAAGTGTAGGTTTAAGTGAGAGGGTAGATGACAGGATCCAGAGGTGTATTGAGTAAAGAGAAGAGATGTTATAGGAAAAGTAATATCTAAGTGGATATAAGGTGAGCTACAGAGGAGGAGTGATACAAGTAGTAGAGACAAGTAGAGAAAGTAATGGAGAGAGTTGTAAAGAGAGTTGGGCACTAAAGTTAGTCAGGATTAGAGCAAGGGCATAGCCAGTTGGATTTGAAATGGTACCTTAGTTGTTTCTTGAAAAGTTTTGATGAGCCTAGGGAGGTCAGTTCTATGGGAAGTTTATTCCAGTAAGAGCCAACAACATTTGTAAACAAGGAGTTGCCAGCTTTATTGTGTGATTTGAGAGTAGTGACTAGCAGTTTGTTTGCTGAGCGGAGGGAAGTAAGATTCTTGTAAGGGGTGACAAGGTTATTAAGTATTGGTGTATTATTAGGGTAATGGAGAATTTTATAGGTGATAACTAACTGGTGGAGGAGAATTAGATTTTGAAGTTCAAGCCAGCCGAGTTTTTTGAGATTATCACAGTGATGGGTACGAAATAGGGAACCTGTGGCAAATCTGGCAATGTTATGGTAGGTTGTGGCAAGTTTCTGAAGGTTTGATTTTGAAAGGTTGATAAAGGATGGGGAGGCATACAGTAATGTAGAGATGAGATGAGTTTGGGCTAGAGACACCCTGCTAGTTGGTGTAAGAAAGGGCTTAAGTCTATAGAGGGCACCTATCTTTTTATTTACAGCTTTGATGGTTAGGTCAATGTGGGAATCAAAGTTCAGTTGATTATCTATTGTAAAGCCTAGCAGTTTAGTTGAAAAATCAGGTGTAATGATAGTGCCATTATCAGACACAATAGAGAAGGAGAAGGGGGTAGACTTAAGGGTAGGTGAGAAAAGTAATAATTAGTTTTTTTTGGGATTGAGGAGGAGACAGATATGTTGGAACCATTTTTCTGCTGCTGTAGACTTTTTGGGTGGAAGAATGGAGTTCAGCTGGAGATCCAGCAGAGCAGATGAGAGTTGAATCATCTGCATATTTAATACATGTGGATGTTGGAAGTGAAATAGATAGGTTATTGATAAATATGGAGAAAAGAAGGGGACCTAGGATGGATCCTTGAGGGACACCGATAGTGACTGGGAGCTGAGAAGATAGATGGCTGGCCAAAAGCACAGCTTGTTTTCTATCCTTCAGGTAAGAGTCAAACCAGTGCAATGGCATAGAGTCAAGTGAGAGAGATTTCAAAGTGTCTAGCAGAAGCTGATGGTTCACCATATCAAAGGCTTTAGACAGGTCGAGAAATAAAGCAGAGGAGAAAAGGTTGTTATTGCAATTTTTGTTGATATTGTCTGTGAAGGAGAGAAGAGCAGTAGAAGTGCTATGGAAAGGTCTAAAGCCGTGTTGGGAGTCTGCTAGTAGGCTATTATGTAAGAGATGATTTAAAAGTTGTTGGTGTATACAACGTTCCATAATTTTAGATAGAGGCGATAGAAGGGCTATGGGATGGAAATTCGTAAGCTCATTAGTGTTTCCTCCTTTATGCAGAGGAATGATGTGGGAGACCTTCCAGAGGGAAGGAATAGTAGATTCGGTTATTGTTCTGTTAATTAAGATGGAGACTGGGTATGCTAGTTCTGCTGCTGCTAGTTGTAGATATTCGGCTGGTAGTTGGTCGGTTGATGGAGTGCATGGTTTAAGCTTTGAGAGTAATTTACGTATGTAGGTAGTGGAGACTGTCTTAAATTTTAGTGTGGGGGTATTTATTTGAGGAGAGGTCTTTTGAAGGGAAGTATGTGGGTATGTATATGTATTCTGTTTCTGTATGTATACATTTGTACTACGGACAGGGAAAGGTATATCTCCATGTAGCTATGGGTAGATATACACACACACATTCCTCTACATATATACATCTAGATCTGGTTATTCCACTCTTTGCCATGTAGCTTAGACTTTGCTGCAGTGGGACTCATAGCAGGTGTGGCTGCTCGTTGGGTGACGCCTCTGCCCAATGAACACTTTTGCTCACATCCCTGGGGCTGTCCGTATAGATCCACATCAGCCAACACCTGCACACCTAGACCCATAACTAGCTACCCATAGTTCCCCCACCCGCACCTCCTCTACAGCACCCATCCTTACTCTGGGTGCAGGGCGGGTCTGAACCCACCACTACACGCTGCCCACTCTCCACTTCACGGGTCCCATGTCAAATGTTGTCTCAACCCGTGGGTCATCAGGCTTTCTCACCCTTGTATTCTGGGTATGTACACACCCCAGCCAGAATGGTCACCGCATCGGCTTCCTTTGGTTATATGTCAATTTTTGGGGCATCCCACAAGGGACGCTCCTGTCTGTGTTCCAAGATTAGATTTCACGGGTGGACTCTGTATCCTCCCGGTTGTATCCTGCCTGTGGTCTGGGGAGCAGGGGACTATTTACATTGTTTGTGGGTTTGTGTATATGTTTCCTCTGTCTGGCTGGGGTGGGGTCATGCTATGTGTTACATGTTTCTTGCTTGGGCCCCTCACTTCCATTGGCATAACCTGTGAACATATGTCAGTCTTGTGTGCTATTTCCTGTCATAGCTGTATATTTGTGCATATCTATGCATATACAAACACACACACACACACACACACACACACACACACACATATATATATATATATATATATATATATATATATATATATATATATATATATATATATATATGTCTATATATATATATATATATATATATATATATATATATATACATACATATATATATATATATATATATAGATATATATATATATATATATATATATATATATATATATATATATATATATATATATATACATGTGTGTGTATACATATATATATATATATATATATATATATATATGTGTATATACATATATGTATATATATATATATATATATATATATATATATATGTTTATATATATATATATATATATATATATATGTACAAGGTCCTGGGTTTGAGCCTTGCTGAGGCAGTTTATTTTGTTGCTGGGCAGAACTTGGGCCATTGGATCCAATGTGATTAAGGCACTTTACAGCAGTTGTAAGCGGCTTTGCGAGGGTTTGCGCAACAGTAAGCACTCCTAACCTCTGGTCACAGTTTCTTACACTCATTATCTTCTACTTTGCTTACTCTGTGTGGGCAATGCTTACCCCCGCGCAAGCACACTTGGACACGCTTACCGCTGCTTATTTGTGCTTAGACCTGCGTACATGTGCATTATTCATTATGACTCTAACACTTCACATGTGCATTTCATGCAGTACTCCAGTTCACATTTAATTGTTATTCTGTAGGTTATACGGCAAAACGATGCAAAATTATGTTCACATACAGATTTCCCGTGGAAAATTATTTGTGATGCAGTGGGACTCGATCTGGGAATGCCTGTTCATTAGGCAGATGCTCTAACCACTCCACTATTGCTGTGCTGCTTCATTTGCATATATATTCCTTGTTATCCTCTTCAGCCTTTTCAGCTACTTTAAACATAGCTAGGCGATGGTCAAACCCACGCACCTACGGTTAGCTGTACTTGGGGTTTTAAAACACATCAATGATAGGAATTCTTCATTTTATTTGACTGTACTGTTGCTGTTGAACACATGGGGACTGTTAGTGGGGATATGTGGACACTTGTGACCTGTCTCCCTCATTTATTTACACATTCTTCTGTTCTACTTTGCAGGGGTGTGTTTATTCTGTGAGATCTGCTCTCAGACATGCTCCCTGCACTCGTCCACGCTCCATGTAGCATTTGTAGTTCAGGCAGCGTGCCTTCATTAATATGCATGGTGTGCTGCCATCCTCCTCTTCAACTGACTCTTCCGTGCAGGACTAGTTTAGTCCTATACAGAAGATTAGTAAATCTGGGGGACTGTGTTTACTGTGGCTTATAAAATTTGGTTTATGATCTAGAAACTAAAGAATACTGCTACTATAAAAATAGTTTATGCTGAAGAGTTTGCCATTTATACTTCTTTCATAATCCCTATGGTTCCAGAGATATGAACATTTGTTTGAAAGGTGAGGACATAATTTGATTCTGGCAAAAGGCTTGGGCTCTGCCCATTGGAAGTTACAGGCAATCTTCCTGAGCTCCATTGGAGTGAATGAGTTAAACAAAAGAATATAAGCAGTTGCTGAGTTGTATTATTATATAATGGCTTTGTACATATTTAAATAATTGTAAACCTGATTTAAGTAGAATTTAACCAAAACCATGGCATTTGTCTCTAGTGAAATTTGTATCCCAAATGCTTGGAAAAATCAAGTGCTTTTTGCCTTTCTTTAACTGTTTTCATTGTATCTGCTGTTTCCCTACATTTAAACTATGAAATGCCTTCATTTTCACTACTCTCTGAGCACAGGTCATGGCTGAAAATGGTCAACAGACCAGGCCAGCCCACTTAGCCAGTAAACAAATAGCAAATTAATAAATACATACAGTACATGAATTAAATAAAAAAATAAATAAATCTCCTGGAAGAAGGCAATGCACCTGTTAAAAGTAGTTTAGTCTGTGACTAATTTACCATCCATACTTGTTTGCATGGCTGACAACTTGAGCAATCTAATTTGTTTATTTTTCCACCTGTAGGGTACTTTCTTCTGAAGAATGTGAATTGACTGATTTTTCTGACATACTGTGAACTATATAATTTATCTTGATAAGCCAAAAAAGATGTCGGCTGTACTTGCATGGAGTATTCAGCTCAGACTTGGTGTGAGATTCAGAAGACTAGAGGGTGTTTGATTTCAGCATGACTGCATTAACAGGAGATACTGTGCTCTTGGTACATTCCAGCCTGGTTTCTGGATCGGGCACAGTACTGATACTGCCTTTACCAGAGTCATGAATTACATCTTAATGACAAGGAACCAATAGTATTTCTCTGTTTGGCTAGTTCTTAACCTTTCTTCTGTATTTCATATGGTATATCACAGTAATTTTCTTTCTCGGCTACAAATCTCATGTTCAGCTATGGGTACTGTGCTCAAATGGTTTGCATCTTACCTTAGCCCAAAGGTTCCTAGAATTTATAAACTCAAATGCTATGGAACAACTTGTTACCACTCCCACAAGAGGGGAAAACATACTGGACCTGATCATCACCAACAAGGGGACTCTATGCTCCAGACCAGAAGTGTATCCCTCACTGGTAAGATCAGACCATAAACTAATCTCACTGGATATTCACATCCCGACCCCACCCCCTGCCCAGAAAACCACAGTGAAAAACTTCTCTAAAGCAAATTTCACACTCCTCAAAACTGAGGTGGAATCCTTCAAAGCCCCAGAGCCTGTGGAAAATACGGCCCAGACTGCAGAATCCTTTATAAACGCATTCTATGAACACATTCAGGAATGCATGGATCATGCAATCCCAAATAAAACCAACACGCATTCCTCCAAAGGCAGACATCCTGTCTGGTGGACCCCAGCCATAAACAAACTATACAATAGAAGGAGGAAGCTGCTACATGATAGAGCAAAATCCCTAAAAGGGAAGGCATCTCTGATCAGTATTAGCAAAAAACTATGGGCACTCATAAAATCGTCTAAGGCCAGCTTCGAGAGAAAAATTGCACAGGACACTAAGGATAATCACAAGGCTTTTTTTAGTTATGTTAGGAACCTGGGTGGGAATTCCCAGATATGCTCAGAATTACTCCAAAATGACAAAAAATACATCGAACCCACAGACATTGCCAACATCCTAGCTGACAGGTTCAGCGCAAACTTCTCCCCCCCTCCCCACCAAAAGGGCAAATATCTATCCCAGCAGAGTGCTGCCCCCCTGACATCTCAGATGCTCAGGTAAGAGCCGCCCTCTCCAAAGCAAAAAACACAGCATCAATGGGACCAGACAGTGTCCCGGGCTGCATCCTACATGAACTCCAAGAAGAGCTAAATCCAAACATAAAACTACTGTTCAATCTCAGCCTTACTACAGGATATGTACCCAAAGACTGGCCTACAGCAACAGTGGTCCCTCTCCACAAAGGTGGTGCCTCAATGGATCCTGGAAACTATCGCCTAATAAGCCTGACTAGCTTGGTCTGCAAAGCTATGGAAAGGATCATCATGGACCTCATAAATAAAGATATTGGGGACCTACAGACACTGGATCCTACCCAGTTTGGCTTTGTTAAGGGCTGATCCTGCCTCTTAAACCTGGTCGATTTCTTTGAAACAGTCACCAAGGCCATTGACGTGGGGAAGGTGGTCCACACAGCCTACCTGGACATCGCAAAAGCCTTCGATACATACCCTACTCGGGCATTATAGATAAGCTCATCAGCTTAAATATAAACCCCTATGTCACTAGATGGGTTGCAAACTGGCTCAAGGACAGAACACACATGGTTAGAATTGCTGGAGCCATGTCAGACTCCAAACCAGTTACATGTGGCATCCCACAAGGCTCAGTCCTGGGACCTCTCTTGTTCGGTATATATTTCTCAGAGGCACAGGCCAACACAGAAGGACTGTGGCAGACCAAGTTCGCAGGTGACTGCAAACTGGGCGCCATAATCGACTCTCCAGCCGACACAAGCATCCTCCAAAAGGGCCTCATAGAAACAGACAACTGGTGCCAGAGCCATGGCCTTAAGCTAAATGCCAAAAAGTGTATAGTCATCCCCTTTGGCAAAAACAAAGTGCCCACAAATTACCACATAGGTGGTAATCCATTAAGTACAGAAGAAGTAATTAGGGACCTAGGGACCCAAGTTTATAGCAATCTCTCATTTGACAACCATGTGGCCAAACTGGTTAGAAAAACATTTTATATAGCCCACTTAATCATGAAGGGATTCACATCTAGATCAGGGGAGGTCATCGTGCCTCTTTACTCATCCCTCATCAGGCCTATAATTGAGTACAATGCCCCTTTTGGGATGTACCTTACCAGACACCTGCAGCAACTGGAAAGACCCCAAAAGTACCTCACCAAGAGGATCAAAGGGCTCAAACAGATGCCATATGCTGCCCAGTTAAAGAAACTCCAGCTCTACTCAGTGGCATACCGCCTGCTCAGAGGCAATCTGTGCCTGACGTATAAAGCCATGTCCAACCCGGAATTAATGGACATGGTGCACCTCAGAAAATCCAAATCCCATCGAGCTATGCACTCGAGAGACTTGAACCTCAGCACTGAAATAAATAGGACATGCTGGAGGGAAAGATTCATAACCCAGAGGCTCCCTTCACTCTGGAATAAAATCCCAGTTCAGGTTAGGCAGAGTCCCTCACTGACTCTCTTAAAGAGGAATCTTGATGAGTGGATGGGAGATCATAGGTTTACCCCGGGTATCACTTCTGTGTCACTGTTAGACAGAGGCACAGTATACTAACCTCGAAAAAGGGCATAGCAAAATTAATTTAAAATGGGTGGCAAAAGCCAAACACACTCTGGCTAGGCTTATAAATGCCCTAGGGCAGATAGTCTAGTATGAACCTATGAACCTATGAATCTATCAGCATATATTCAGCAGATTGTTTTATGGCTACATTTTACATCTTTTATCTTGTTATATCTGAAGCTCTGTAGGACTTATATTTGGGTCTGTGTTTTCCTCTGCATAACTGCTTTCATTGGGTGAGCTAATCAGAAAGCACATATTTATCTTGGCTATTCATGTGATACAATCCCCCCTCCTTTTCTCAGGATAGGCTGTCTGCTTTGGATTAATTAGCTCATGATCTAGAATGCAAATAGAATCGCATGACTTTTAAACATCTGCAGATCAATATGGTCAAGACTGCTGCCGTGGATATTCATGCCACCTTAAGGAAATCTAATTGTCCAATCTCCAGTTTTGTTATTTACAATATTGATATGACAGTTTTTGCGAACAAAGTGAAAAATCTTGGTGTGATCTTTGATGGCAGATCAGCATGCTGAAACCAGATATTACTTGGGATTCAGTAAATTCAGTGTAGTCTTTGTGCGAAGCCTACACATAGTTTATGTGTTTGTGCAGTGAGCAGCAGCATTGCATATTCATGCCACACACCATATTTAAAATAAATATGTGAGGTTTCCTGGCTGGCAACAGTGTTGCCAGACAGGAAACTGTGTAAGCAAACATGGGTAATACGTCTGTTTAATTCAGAGCACTGAAGGTCCACGGTTTTGTGTGGAATGTCACAATGATCTCCAGGGAGTAATAGATATCTCTCAATCTCTTAGTGCAAGATATCTGGACAAAAGGCAACATAATGTGGGGACAATGACATAGAAATAGGGAAATATTTGATATAATTGCTCTTTAGAAATGTGCTACAATAACAAGGGATTTGTGTGAAGATTCAGCTTTTGAAGGATTTGAAGTCTGAAACCCAAATTTATGTAATTACTGCATCACATCAGTCCTGAGATCATCACAGTGATATGACAGACAACCACAAATTTGGTAAGGAACACACCAAACAATATATAAGGAAAGAATCTGGACATTCTGTGAAAATCTGGATAGGTGAGAGGTCTGATAGTTCATAGGTTCATAGGTTCATAGGTTTATACTAGGCTATCTGCCCTAAGGCATTTATAAGCCTAGCCCAAATTTTTGTGGCTTACGCCACCCCTTATATGAAAAAATACTGCACCCATTAGTTTGTTGTGCCTCTGTCCAGCAGTGACACAGAGATGATTCCCGGGGTAAACCTACGATCTCCCATCCACAGGTCTAGATTTCTCTTGAACAGAGTCAGCGAGGTGCTCTGCCTCACATGGACCGGGATTTTATTCCACAGCATAGGGAGTCTCTGAGTGATAAATCTATCCCTCCAGCACGTCCTATTTATATCCGTGCTAAGGTTTAAGTCGCTTGCTCTAGTGGTTTTGGTGGATTTGGATTTTTTGAGATGGAGCATGTCCATTAATTCCGGGTTGGACATGACCTTGTATGTCAGGCACATGTCACCTCTGAGCAGACGGTATGCGACTGAATAGAGCTGGAGTTTCTTCAATCTGGCAGCATATGACAGATTTTGGAGTCCCTTTATCCTTTTGGTGAGGAACTTTTGGGGTCTCTCCAATTGCTGCAGATGTCGGGTGAGATACATCCCGAATGGGGCATTGTACTCGATCATTGGTCTGATAAGTGAAGAGTACAGGGAACAATGACCTCACTAGATCTGGATGTGAATCCCTTCATGATCAGGTGGGCAATGTAGAAGGTCTTTTAACCACTTTAGCAACGTGAGTGTCAAAGAAAGGCCACTGTCAACCTGGGTCCCCAGGTCCCTGATAACCTTTTCTGTGCTTAGTGGATTGCCACCTATATGGTAGCTTGGGGTTACCTTGTTTTTCCCGAAGGGTATGACTTTACATTTTTTGGCGTTTAACTTCAGGCCATGGCTCTGGCACCAGCTATCTGTTTCCGTGAGTCCCTTCTGAAGGATATCCGTGTCCGATGCACTTTCCACTATGGCGCCCAGTTTGCAGTCGTCTGCAAACTTTGTCAGCCAAAGTCCTCCCATGTTGGCCTGTACTTCTGAGAAGTAGATGCCAAACAATAGGGGGCCAAGGACCGAGCCCTGTGGGACACCACTTGTGACCGGCTTGGAGTCTGACATAGCGCCAGCAACTCTAACCCTGTGGGTTCTGTCCTTAAGCCAGTTTGCAACCCATCTTGTGACATATGGGTTTACAGTTAAGTATATATGGTTCATAGGTTCATAGATTCATAGGTTCATAGATTAGTACTAGGTTAACTGCCCTTTTTTGGGCCATTTGAAGCCTAGCCAGTTACCCCATGTGAGAATCAAACCCTGCACCTTGTGTCTTTAAGGTAAACATCTTAACCATTATGTCATCCTCCCACCCCATGTAACACAGTAAAGGACAGTGGCTACAGTGCAGAGTATTGTGAAATCCCATTCCTGGCATTCTGTACTGAAGTTGTGTAAATGATCTGTATGGTTACATGGACTACCATGTAAAATAAACTCTCAGGGGAAGTGTGTGCATCAAATAGGGACATACAGATGAATTATAGGAATGAACACAGTGAAAGAGATCAGGTGAAACAATCTAATGTACAGCAGTTGAGGGCATGTCAATGGAAGAAAGTTGTAGCAACAACACCAGTCACGTATCAATATAGTACAATAAGGACTGTATAGTGAAAATGTGTATTATGTGATGGTCACACAAGGTGACATAACAATGGGGAGGATGTCTGTGTGAGATAAACATCCTTACATGAATAATGCAGAGGACATGTATCATGGATGTTGCATACAATTGTGGTAGTGTGTGTTACATCCCCACGCAGGAACAGTAATCAAGGAATCTGAATCCCCACCACTGACACTGGAGAGGGACATGCACTTGAAATACAAATGGATACACTCTGTATTTCCAGATGAAGCTCTCTCTATATCAAGCACAATTTCCCTTAAAAGCACACAAAGAACACACTCAGGCCAAGGTCTAGATTTGTCTTTATCTGTCTCCAAACAAGTCCTCAATAAGACTCCCACTGATACAGCTGTAGGGTGAGGTTCTCAGCCAAGTGTCCATGCCAAGTCTTCCTGCACCCTCTCTGTGAAACTAGTGCTTTGTGTCCCTGACTCAAGTAGCTGACACACACAATCTCTGAGATTTAATTTTGACACACACACACACACACACACACACACACACACACACCTGCTGTGTCCCTTTCTACCCAGAGTATAAGGTAGTTATAACTGCCACCAGACACTCCACAATCAGCTACTCTAAGGCCCTTAACAAAGGGTGTCCAATTATACTGTGTAATATTAATACTAAAACAAATGGTAGTAGTTGACCAAGACAGCTAGGCCTTTTGGAGTGGCCCACACAGTCTCACCAAATATATATAAGTACTCTGAAAATTAAATATTTTCTAAAAGGGACCAGCCACAATGAAAATTTTTAATATATTTAATAATAAATAATAAAAGAACAAGAAAATATTAAATATACATTTACTGTGAACCACAGAGTTCAAATCACAGGAAATATTGAAAATAACGTTGATGGACAGACACATACAATGAAAGAAAAACAAACACTAAACTAAGCTTTAGTATATTCCTGACTGAATGTAGGATAATTACTATTCCCTAATAACTTACTTAATAGTACAAGCCACATTGAAGTATGTGAGCAGACTTTCTAGTCAGGTTCCCCAAAACAGAATACTCAATCATCAGAGATTACTCCCTGTAAAATATAATATCCAAGATGACTTGCAGAATGACCTCATCTAGTCACCTGACTTTAGGTCCTCACAGTATCCCCCTTTGAAGCTGAGACAGGAATTTAGCATGGATGACTATAATACACATCTAAATGTTTATGGCAGTGCCTGGGGCTTTTCCTATTTTTACTGAGCTAATGAACAAAGGCTTCTTCCAGACCCACTATCTGCAGTGGTATTCAGCACTGTGGGATGCAGTTTTAATGGTTTAACAGTTTATTTACATTTCCCTTTTTTTTTCTTAAAGTAAGCTAGCTGATTAACCTCTGCTGTCCCAGTATCCTCTATTAAAACATATACATTTAATTAAGTCACGATAATACATGTACATGTCTTTTCATTCTAGCAGGGTGCACTGTTGATACATTTTAACACTAGCAAAACTCACAAATACATTTTCAGCACAAGCATCTGTACAAATCAGTTTGATATACAAATGACATATAATTATTTACAAAATTCTAGCTAGATGTAGTTCTGAAATGGCTGTCAGTACCTCCTATCATTACAGTGCATATTGTGAAGTTGTGCAAACTGATTTGCCTGAATATAAGTGTAATCTCAGCAGAGGTCTCCAGTATGTTGGACACAGGTAAATGCTCATGGACACCATTAAAAGAAGCAAGCACAGTCATGGACAGTATTAGAATAATACCGTGTGATTTAGAGTGATCAGTGATGATTCTGCACAAACACACTTGCACAACTATTTTGATACATCCACACTCTATGAAAGTAACCATACAGACTATCCTGGCAATGTAACATCTGCTGAAGGTGTTAGGAGAGACACTGCTATACTGCTATACCTGTATGATACAGGCTAATTGACTGGTGTGCATGGTATATCGATCTATACACACACACACACACACACACACACATATATATATATATATATATATATATATATATATATATATATATATATATGGCACAATACACACTGTCATAAATGTTACCCATGCAATTAATATTGTCAACGAGCTATGTATGTACTGTATGCATAACTATATCAACTTGATGGGGGTTCCGCACCATCAGATAGTAATGTTTATGCCACAAAAGAATACCTAGCCATGGCCAATAAGATGTGTGGCAGCTCACTGTGACAAAGGTGTTACACTTCAGTTACACATCACTAGAAGATGTGTATGGAGTTACATGAAGAACGGTGCATTGTGCTCAGTTACTGGTGTGACAAATGCTGTGAACTATGGAGATATTATGGCATTAGATGTGGATGTATTTCACAAACTCAGTAGTTGTGTTACATACAAGGAAATAGTCAGCACTGTGACCACATGCTGGTGGATGTTCCACATACCATCTACCTCAAAATACAGGTCACATACCTATTGATTTGATTATAGGGTGTGATGACTACATTATAGCTGGGTTGTGTCTTTGTTTTCCCTAACATAACAAATCCCCTCATGTTTTTGTGTCATTGCAGGTGCTGTCATGGTGTGAGCTTATACTGTCTGTATTATACTAATATCACAGTTGGAGTCAATGATTGCCCACAGTCTGTAGTCCTTCAAACAGCTGTTTGGACACAGGATGTGTATGTCATCTGCAATGTTCATCACTTAAATAATGAACAGGAAAGGGCCTAGCAGATAGCCCAGGTGTATGGACCTGATCACTGCCCCTGACATACAGGTCACTTCATACATGTCAACATATTTGGATGCCATGCATGTGATATAGTGGTCTGCCTACCAGGTTACAATATGAGTACATGGCCACATCTGACAGTGTTGAGTGAATACCTCAGTGTGTGTTTGTGTCAAATGCCTTGGGCTTGTCAAGTCCAAAAGGATGATAGTGTTGTCATTATGCATGTCCTCAATGACCTCTTTGAGGACAGCTAACATATGTAACAGACATTATGTAGCATTAACAACTCAAACAGGTTTGTTTCAGCCAGGAAATCAATAGTGTCCATTTAGAAAAGGTCCATGAAGACATGTTGGTCTACCTCACAGATGAAGAAAGTTAGGAATTGTCTATACATGCATGCATCTGGTGCTGTACCTCCGAAATCAGACAGATGGATGTTGATGTATATCCCTCTACAGGGACATAATCTGTGAGGAGGGTTTGTTGAAGTATATATTCAACCATGTCAGGAAGGTGTATGTGCTGAATCATGCTCAGTGATGTGTGATAGGCCTGGATGAAGGTAAGACAGTGCATACTGGCTAGCCTCAACTGGCCTAGGGTTTGAATACAACCCCCCATGCAGGATCATTGAAAAACATTCCCAGCTGGAGATTAAACATTACATCACTAGATGGGTAATGAACTGGCTCATTGACAGAATACATACTGTGAAAGTTGGTGACTCAAACTGTACCAGTAGAGCTGTCACCTTTGGTGTACCCCAGGATTCTCTACTTGGCCCTTTACTGTTTGGAATCTATTTCTTGACAGATCAGGCTACAGTATAAGGCATTTAGCATACTGCGTCTGCTGATTCTTGCATACTGGATACAATCATTGAGCCCAGCTAGGATGAATCATACTACAGGAGGGGCTAACATGGACAAATGATTGGTGACAAAGCCACAATGTTTACAAATAAGTGCAAAAAGGTGTCCTTATATTGTCCTTCTGCACAGTGGAATTCCCTGCTAATTACAGTATTGACAACAGTCCTGCTATGCTGAAACCCAGTAATACAAGTAATACTGGGAACACACATACATAACAATCTGAACTTTGACCACCAAGTGTCCACACTGGCAATGAAAGCTTATGTTGTGCACATCATAAGTCATGCCAACGTATTTCAGTCTCAGAACTATATTACAGCACTGTACTCGAACCTCATCAGAACACTAATATAGAGTATAAAATTAAAAAAAAAGAGGTGGGTACACAAGACCCAGGAAAAAAAAGTGTCCAATCCTGGTAGGCACACTGGTACCAGGACTGTAAAAGATGGCAGTGTAGAATCCTCAAAACATGGAAACATTCCTACAATGGGGCCAGGCCCAGGGGGAGGATGGACCTACTGTGGTAGAAGGAAGTTGTAGTAGTCCAGAAAAATTACAAAAACTGACAGGCCAAAGAAGAGCCATAAAGATGATAAAGTGGACTATTGAAGATAAGAAAGAAATTATGTATTGTTACTATTATGCAAAAGCCCAGAATTTCCAGACACAAGATATACAAAATAATTAAGAGAGAAATTAGAGGAAAGAAAAAAATACTTCCACAGGAAAAACTATCAGAAGCTTCAAATGGAAATTTGTGTTCATTAATAAAACAAATTTGTGAAAAACAGTATATAGATCAAGAAACTTTGATCTGTTTGGAAAAAGAAACATCTGAGGAAGTGTAAAAATATAAACAACAAAACCTAGAGATATTTTAAAAGTATAAAAAAGAAATATGGACATGGGAAAGAAAGAGAGATTTGATATGGTGCAATATGTATGGAAAGGAGAAAGCCAAATTAATCAATATAAAGAAGGCAGCCCCAAAGATATTCGAAGAAAAAAACAGACAAAAGCATCCGGATATGGAAAATTTCACACAAAAAATATCACAAAAAGGCAACATAGAAAAGAAGGTTAGTAAAGTAGAAGTTAAAAAAAATAGAAGTTGGAGTTATGGAGTGCCTGTGAAGTGAAGGATTTGGTGTAGAAGGTCTAACACAGGTTACATCCCAGCATGATGGAGTGAGTCTCCAAAGTAAGGAGCAGCAGGAAGATCAGGAGACATCTGAGACATGGGAAAGAAAAAGAGATTTAATATGGTGCAATATTTATGTAAAGGAGAAAGCAAAACTAATCAATACAAAAAGAGCAGCACCAAAGATATTTGAGGAGAAATACAGGCAAAGGAATCTGGACATGGAAAAACTTTATAATACAAAAAATAAGACAAAGAGGAAAAGCAGAAAAGGAGATTAGTAATGGAGAAGTTAAAGAAATAGAAATTGAGGTTATGAAGTACATGTGAAGTGAAGGATTCAGTGTAGAAAATCTAATTTAGAAAGCACCACAACAGAATAGAGCAATGGATATCAAAATTAAAGGTAAACCAGTGGAACAGCAAGCAATTGGTCAAGTGCCATGTGAAGATATGTTGCAGCCTTCCACAGGAAACCAGTATAAAGATTCACTTGAAGATATTCAGCAAAGGAAGGAACAGGAAACTGTGGAAACCCAGATGCAGTCAATGTTGAGGAGTGATAGGCCAGTGAGTTCCCACATGACAGAGCCAACGGATGAAATAGGATGAAATTGAAGAGAATGTGCCACGGGAAGATACTATAGAACTTTTTATAAAATGCCAGTGGGAAATGGAAAACAGGGGATGTGCCCTCAGTTTTGAAAAAAATGAGCTAAGAGAAGAGTTGCTTGATTTAATAGACATTGATAGATATATTAAGATCAATGAAAAGAAATAGACTGCAGAAGGTCAATAAAACCCAAAAAGTCAGAGGTTTGATAAAAAAATCAACACAATAATTAGGACTGTCCATAGAGATCCATGTGATATAACAGAATTAAACAGGATATATTACTGTGTAGCTAAATTAATAACTGATAAAGATCTACGACAAGAACACAGGGTAGTGAAGGAAAGGAAGGAAGGGGAGAAATTGTATAACATCATGGAAGTATCGAAAAGAAAACTATAAAGCAATTAAGACAAGAAGTGTCACTGTTAGAAGACTATAAAAGAGGGAATAGATCAACAAAAATACTAAGAAAGATAGATGTGATAAAAGCAATGCACAGTATTAGAAAAGACCAGGATCTATCATGCAAATAAACTAAATATTTCAGCATAGGTGGAAAAACTTAGAAGATACACAGATAAATATAAAGGAAAAGTACAAAATAAGCAATTTATTGATCACCTGAAAAAGTTTTATAGAGAACTGGGAGACAAGGTAAAATGAATTGAAAGACCACCAAAAAAATAGACATATTTTGGAGAAATATCTATGAAGATTGGAACATAACAAAGATGCTAAATGGATAAAAGAAGTAAAAGAAAGAATAAGAAGTTTAAAAGTATGGGATATGAAATGGGCTGAAGTAACAGCCAGAGAGACTGAAACAAAGTTAAGAAAAGCCTCAATTTTGAAAATCCCAGGCCCAAATGCAGTACATAACTTTTGTTTAAAGGTATTAACATCTTTGCATGAAGATTTAGCCATGAGTAAGAACTATTTATACGTGCACCCTGAACAGACACCAACCTGGATAACAACAAGAAAAAACAATGCTCCTACTTAAGAGTGAACCTGCAAGCTACCCTAAAAATTATAGACCAATAACTTGCCTTCTGACAACATATAAACTACACATGGGAATTGATGCCGACAGAGTTTATAGTAATTTAGAAGAAAGTTACTTTTCTGTTATCAGGGCAACACTTCTAATCTTAGCCCACCCTCACAAGGATTTCACAGCTGCTACTGATGTGAGTACTGCACACACTTATTTTTCCTGTCACGATGCAGTAACGAGTGAAAGACAAATATGTTTTGTTGTCATCAGCAGCAAAAATACAACATCGCTTGTTGAACTGATGAATATGTAGAGTTAACATATTCCATTTACATGCTAGGGACGGTATTTTCGTGAGTAAAAGCTTTAGGAACTTCGGTGATCCATGTTAAACATCATCATTCTTTTATTTATGTACTTGCGTGGTTTGTTGGTTATAGGTAAAAACTTCATTTGGGAACAGCATGCTGTATTCAAAAACAGAAAAATGGTTGGTACACTACATAAACACCAAGTAGCAAAGAAATCTTGCCATTCTTCCACACATGTCATAATGAGGTGTATCATTCCAGTTGTAGCTGAGTTCACCTCAAATTCAAAACAATTTCCTCGGAATATTATTTTAGCAAGGCTAGCTTAGTTTGTCAGCATTTACCACCACTGATGTGGAAATGGAGGCTGCTCAAGCTAGTGTTTTCAGCTCAAATGTAATGTCTCCAATGCAATCCACGCTTCTCTTTGTTAACCGCTTAAAGTTGCAATCCCACTTCAGTGGTCTATTAGTTTGTCAGCATTTACCACCACTGATGTGGAAATGGAGGCTGCTCAAGCTAGTGTTTTCAGCTCAAATGTAATGTCTCCAATGCAATCCACGCTTCTCTTTGTTAACCGCTTAAAGTTGCAATCCCACTTCAGTGGTCTATATGTATTTCTTCCAAAGTGAAATATAGAAAGGCTGTTCACAAAATGCTGAGTGGTTGGATTTAAACTGCTATTTTTCTGCTCAGCCTCTAACGTTATATGTGTAATTAAAACAAGGATATAAATTGCAATTTTACTAAGTACTAAATGCGTGTTAGAAAAGACGGCACTTTCCCGATGTTGCCCCGATAACGGAAAAGTACCAGAAGAAAACTCAATTATGGCAGTAGAACAAAAGGGCAATAAAAGAAAGCCATATGGAGCAAAGGATCATTTGTTGTCAAATTAATCCATAGCGGAGAACTGTAAAAAGGGAAAGAATCTAAGAATGGCATGGACTGACTACAAAAAATGTTGATAGTATCCCACATTCATGGATAAAATAGTGCTTAAAAACATATAAGATACACCCTAAACTAATCAACTACATTACAGTGACCATGAAACAGTGGCAGACCACTTTGCAATTAAGCCATGATAAAGGACAAACTATTATCCTAGGGATAAAAATTCAAAAGGGATATTCCAGGGTGACTCTCTGTCACCATTGCTATTTTGCCTTGCCATTAACCCATTGAGCTCTTTACTTAAAAGTTTAGGCCATGGCTATAATTTGGCTCCTAAAAAACAACAAAGTATAAAACTTCTTATCTTCTCTTTGTTGATGATTTAAAACTATATAGTTAATCAGATGAAGAACTCAAAACACAACTGCAAGTTGTCAAAACTTTTTCAGATGATATAAGAATGCCATTTGGTCTTGATAAATGCGCAAAATCAACCTTTAAAGCAGGAAAACTGCAGCACCAGGAAAATATCAGTTTGGGACAGGAATGTGACATAAAAGAAACTGGCAAGAGGGAGTGTATAAATATTTGGGAACTGATGAAGGTTCAACAATAAAACATGAACAAATGTAAATAAAACTTACCAAGGAATACTTTAGAATACATAAATTAATCCTGGCAACAGCATTGATATCTAGGAACAAAATCCAAGCTATAAATTAATTTGCTCTTCCTGTCCTAACTTACCATTTTGAAGTGATTGACTGGCCTTAAAATGTGTTGGATAGATCTGATAGGAAACGAAGAAGGATGATTCATGCTCACCAAATGATTTATAAAAATCAATGTATACCAAGATTATATATTTCCCATTCCAAAGGATGATTGGCCTCCTTGAAATTGATTACATATATAGATCTGCAATCATGGGACTCAACATATATCTGCTGACCTCACAAGATCCAAACATAGTGAACATTTTGAAACATGAGGAGAATAAATCTAAGATAATGTATCTGCTTAATCTGGCAGAAGCATATCTCTGTCAAACAAGAATGGAAATCAAAGCAGAAGTAGGTAAAAATCAGGCAGCAACTGAATGTGCCAAAAAACAAAAGAAAGAATATAAGGTGAAGGACGAGATGAGAAGGCAAGAAATGTGGAAAATGCATAAATGTAGTTCCAAGTATAGAAAACTTCTGGAAGAACCTCATGTTGATCAGGAATGAATGCAGGAATGGTTAAGAAGAGGCAAAATCAAACAAGAGATGAAAGTTTAATATTGATGGCCCGGTCTACGTACACTTTGGTTTACAAAGTGCATTGAACATGTGGGAGAAACAGACAAATGTAGGTTTTGTAAAACTGAATTGGAAACAGTCACACACCTCATTGCTGGTTGTGACATACTAATGGCAGAAGGACTGTATAGTGAAAGGCATAATAATGAGGCAAGATTGTTGCACTGGGGATTGTGCAAATGTTATGGTATTGAAGTGGCAGAAAAAACACTGGAAACATGAGCCACAAAGCATCATAGAAAATGATGAAGTTTACATCACATGGGATCATCCATTACCAACCATTCAAAAAATAGATGCTAGAAAAGTGGACGAAAGAAGATAAATGTAGCATTGATAATTGAAATTGCCACACCCAGTGACTACAGTGTGTTGTGTACAGAGAGACACAAAGTCATAAAATATCAGGATCTGCAGGCAGAAATGAAAGAACTGTGGAAGAAAGATACCAAGACAGTTCCAATAGTAGTAGGAGCAATGGGTCTTATAAAAATTAATCTACAATTGTATTTAGATATATTACCAATCCATGTAAATCCATATGAATTGCAGAAGGAGTCATTACTGGGCACACTGCGTGTACTGTGAAGAGCACTTCTGGCTGACATCAAAGATTGAAACAATACTAATTTCATGAACTTTAACTGTACTTTGACATAGGAATGGGGGTTCATTCCCATCATGGTATTAAAAACCCAAAAGATTTGAAGAAATTAAAAAAAGAGTATAATGCTCTCTTTTACATGTACCTCACCAGACACATGTAGCAGCTGGAGAGACCACAGGGGTTACTCACTCAGAAAAGACAGTGCCTACAAACCATGACATGATGTATGTGGATAGACATATCCATGCCACAGTAATCTGTACCTTATAGGATGAGGTGACTTCTGCCTGACCTCCAGGTCAGTCTTTGACCCTGCCTTACTGGGAATAGTGCACATCCACAAATCAGATATAGCTGATGGCATCTGCAGTGTCTAGTGAGGAGAATATGGCAATAACAGTGTCCTGCATGCTGGTGTAAAAGGCTCTCTGTAATGTGAGTCAAGTACACACACACACACACACACACACACACACACACACACACACACACACACACACACACACACACACACACACACTGTCAACTACAGTGAGAATAGAACCCTTAAATATCTATGTACACAGACTACATAACTACATAACTTTGTATTTAAGTCAAGTGCCACAATTCAAGTCTGACTTGGAGTGCCTGAGACAACACTTTATAGATGATGGCATTAGCACTGTCTGGTGAGCAGAATACAGCAATAATAGTATGCAACATGCTGATATAAAAGGGTTTCTGTTATGTCAAGCAAGTGGACACACATGCACGCACAATCCAGATGACTGCAGTTAGAATAGACCCCCCTGCCTGTCAAGGTACATAGACTACAAAACTCAGACAACACTTTATAGCTGATGATATCAGTGGTGTCTAGTGTGGGGAATATGGCAATAACAGTGTCCCACATTATAGTGTAAAAGGCTGTCTGTAATGTCAAACAAGTGCACACACACCCGAGTGAGAACAGAACCCCCTACCTATCAAGATACACTGACTACAGACTTTAGTACCTTACATAGAACTTTATGCAAGCACCACAGCACAAGTCTGACTTTTACAAAGCTGCAGGACAATTTATAGTGGATGACATCAGCAAGGCATGTTGGAGAGAAGATGTTGGAAGGCTTGCAACATCTTCTCAACAATGAATGAAATGAATGTGTAGGCATGTGAAAGTATCAGAATACTGTCAATCCATGGGGCTGAAGCAGTAAAGTACAGTTATGTAAAATCTTACCATAATGGTAGATGCCCTTGCCTTCACTGCTGTAGTATTCATAACAGATGTGATTCCCTGCCATGGAAGACCGAACATCTGGCCAGTCTACCAAAGACTACTTGTTGGCTTTAAAAGGTATGCTGAATGTCACCCAGATGCTCCTTGCATAGCGTAGGGCATAAAGGTGCTGTTCAGGACTACCATAATCAGAACTGAATTTCCCAGTGGGAACACAGTCCAAGAAACCCAAGAGGTAACCTGTATATCCAGGAAGGCAAAAGACTAGGGGGATGGTGGGAAGGAGTGAATACTGCAGTAGTGAAGGCAAGGACATCTACCATTATGGTAAGATTTTACACAACTGTACTATGCCCTTACATTCACTGTTGCAGTATTCTTAACAGATAGGAGACTGCCAAACTTCAAGAAGAAACTTGGGAGGGGAAGGTGCAGAAGGGCCCCCTAAAAAGTCATGAAGAATGGCACAAGCAAAACCAGCCCTGGCTCTAGAAATACCATTGAACATGTAGTGCTTGGTAGAGGTATGCACAAAAGTCCAGGAAACTGACTCAATAATATAATTAGTATTTAATCCCCTGGAAAAAGCACCCGAAGAAGCCACAGCTCTAGTAGAATGACCCTTAACTGAAGAAGGAAGGCTCTTTCCATGAAAAGTGTAGCAAAAGGGAATAGCCTTAGAAATCCAAGAAGAAATAGTTTGCTTGGATACAGCAAGTTCCAAGATCTAGGATGAAAAGAAACAAATAACTGATCAGATTTTCTAATAGCCATAGTCTTATGCAAATAAACCCAGAGTTGCCTATGCACATCCAAAGTATGCAGCACCCTCAGAATGTGTTCAGAGGAAAAACTAGGCATATTATTAGACTGATTCAGTAATAGTTCATTAACCACCTTAGGCATAAAAGAAGGGTTAGTGTGCAAGGACACCCTGTCCTCTTACCATAAGGGCCTGTGACTCAGACACCCATCTGGCAGAAGTAAGAGCTAACCAAAGAACAGTCTTCCAGGAACCATGTAGCAAGGAAACTGAAGAAGCAGGCTGAAAAGGAGCCTGAGTCAACTTCTCCAAAACAAACTTAAGATCCCAGGGATTAGGAACAGGCTTCCTGGGAGGCCTAATATTAAGGACACTTTTAAGAAATTGTTTAACCTCAAATCTAGAAGCTGAAGGGGGAGTAAAAGGAATCTAAGCAGGCATAGCTGGTAAGTGGTCCTTAATAGAAGTATAGGCCAAACCAGCTTTGAGAACTCACACAAATAAGAGAGAACCAAAGGAACATCCCCAGTACGTGGGTCCAGGTTATGATATAGACACCAAATAGAAAACCTCTTCCATTTGGATAAGTCAGATTTTCCTTCTGCTCGAGTTCCAGCACATCCTCAGGAAAAAGGTGTTTGTGAGGAATCAAAATCCTATCACCCACAGTGTCAGTTGAAATGTGAACAGGTGGGGATGAATAAGAGACCCCTTGTCTTGTAACATTAGATCCACCCTGTGTGGTAACTTTTGATGATTGCCCCTGGCTAGATGCAGAAGTAGAGGGGAACCAGTGCTGTCATGGCCAAATGGGAGTCACTAACAAGATTTTGAAAGCAACTTGTTGAATACTGAACAGGACTTTCGAAATGAGAAGAATGGGAGGGAATGCGTAAAGAATCACCAACTTCCATGAAAAATAGAAGATGTCCACATTCCACACCAGAGGACCTGGGACTCTGGCACAAAACAGAGAAAGTTGTCTGCTCAGAGGGGAGGCAGAATGATCCACTTGAGGTGTATCCCACTGGTGGATAATGTTCAGAAACAAATCCCTGTGAAGCATCCATTCATGGGACTGAGTTAAGGACCTGTTTAGAGTGTCTGCCACAAAGTTCTGACTGGAAGAGATATAAACTGCCTGAAAAGTCACTTAATACTTGATAGCAAGATCCCATTCCAGAAGTGCCAACAGACAAAGAAGAATAGATGTCATTCCTCCCTATTTGTTGATATACCACATCACTGTGGTATTGTCTGTGAATACCTTGAGAGGGCCTGGACAGAAAGAAGATGAAAGGCCCAAAGAGCCAGCAAAAGAGCTCTCTTCTCTTTAACATTATTGTGCTCCTTCTGCTGATGAGGTGACCATATCCCCTGTACTTTTAAGGAGTCAAATGTTGCCCCCCCCCCAATCCATGTCTGAAGTGTCTGTGAACAATTGCTGAGAGGGAAGAGGGGGATGAAAAGATATCCCTGGATTCAGAAATAACTGATGAATCTACCAGTAAAGTTCCTGTCTGAGACAAGGGAAAAGAAGAACTGCAAAGTCTAGTGGATATGCATGTTGGAGCAACTCTGATTTCAGAAACCACTGAAACTTTCTCATGTGAAGTTTGGCCATAGGGAGCATCAGAATGGTGGATTCCATGAAATCCAGAACTCTCAGAAACTCCCTGGTGGTAATGGAAGCCACAGGAAGAGGACTTTGAAAGAAAGAAATAAATGAGAGCTAAGGCCTTTGGGGGGCAGGGATGCAAGCATTGGCACCTTCTGAATCCTGCAACCCAGAAAATCATGATCCTGAAAAGGAGTCAAAGAAGACTTTTTAAATTTATAGTGAGCCCCAGGCTCTGAAGAAGGGAAGTGGCAAAATTAAGATTTCACAAAAGAGTCTTTATAGTGGACACCTGAATCAACAGGTTATCTAAGTAAGGAAACATTTGGATCCTTTGAAGCCTGTAAAAAGCAATTACAGGAACAAGACATTTGGTGAACACCCATGGGCAGTAGAAAGGACAAAGCAGAGAACTGAAAATTCCAGGAAGCACTAGAGAAATGCAAAAACTTCAGAAAAAGGATGACTCAGAATATGGAGATAAACATCCTTGAGATCCAGAGACACCATATAGGCCTGAGGGAGCAAGAGAGGAAGCAGAATCTAAAGGGCCAACATCCAAAAGGAAAGCACTTTCAGAAAAGTGTTTAGATGAGTGAGGTCTAGAATAGGTCTGCAATTGCCCTTTTTTCTGGGCACTAGAAACAGTCTACAGTAGAACTCTTCCCCCTTTGGGATACAGACACATCTTGAATAGTATCCTGAGTCAAGTGATTCTGAGAACCTCTGGGAAAAAGGGAAGTTGCTGAAGAAGCTGAGGAATGCCCATAAAAGGAGGACTGGATTTCCACACCATGAAGTATCCCTGACAAATAATCAACAGAATCCAAGAATCCTGAGTGATCTGAAGCCAAACAGGAAGAGAAAGGCGAAGAGAAAGAGGAATGTGGCTGGGAAGAGACGGAGAGTCATACAGCACCTGGTTTGTCTGGAAAGGAAAGCTTCAGAGTCCCTGAAAAATGAGAAGGCTTAGCAGGAGAAGCCCATTTGCAAGTCTTCTTACCTTTAGTAGAAGGATGGGATTGCCTATGAACAATGGCAGGCTTAGTGAGGCAACTTATCTGAAATGTAGGCACACGAGAAACAAACACATCTTTAACCTCCTGTAAGCTCTTACCCTTATCTTGAAGGGACTTAAATAAACCAGCAGCAGCTTCCCAAAACAAAAGTTTAGAATTCAGAGGAGCATCCATCAACTTAGCCTTAATATCATCTGGTAGAGGTTGAAGCCTAAGCAAAGAATACCTCCTCATCACTGAACCAAAAACAGCAGCATCACAACTACATTTAATAGAATGTTGAATGACTTGAGAGGAAGTCCCTAGCAAGAAAAGAACAAAAGTTTTACTGTCAGAGTCTGAAAAATCAGAAATAAGTTGACAGGCCTGATAAAGAAGAGCCAATACATACCTAGATATATGGGTTTGATAATTAATAGCTTTAAAGGCTTGGGTAACAGAAGTGTAAACCTTCTTACCCAGCCTTTCCATAGCTCTACTATCCTTGTCAGAAGGCAATAACTTGGGAAAAGGAAGCAATAAAGATGGCTTATCTGAAGCTACAGACATGACAGACGTATCAGCAGCAGGACATTTATATAGGATAGAACAATCCTCAGGCACCCTATAAAACCTGTCAGGCTTCTTGGGAGTAGAGGGCAGAGAATCAGACATATGAAAGGCATTAGAAAAAGCATTCAGCAAAGCAGCCAAAACAGAGGTAATGGCTGCAGGTTTATGGGAGTAGAACTGCAGCAACTCATAGTACTTCTTATGGATATCAGAGACCTGAGCACAATCCCACTTAAAAAACTCCATCATCCTAGAGAGTGTGTCCCTAAAAGAAAATACCTCAAAAGGAACATCTGGACTAATAGATTCCCCCTCCTCTGACCCATAGTCTAAAGGAGAAGGAATTTGAGTGGAATAAGTCAGGAATATATTATCTGAATCTGACTAATCCTTAGAAGAACCAAGGAGGAGCAAGAACTGAAACCCATTGAGGAAGCTTTAATGACACTAACACAGCAAACAGCCCCTGAGTGAAGGCCTGCCACTCACTTTGTGGATCCCTATAAGCAGAAAAAAAACATGTTTAATTTTGGTTTCTTCTTTAAGGGAACATCCCCTCCAGAAAACTGAGAAGGCTTATACCCAGGACAGCAGTCGAGAACTACAGTAGGTACTTCTTCCCCAACCAAAAACTGAGGAACTCCCCCAGGCCCCTCGCAAAAAAATCAGGTTCCCCCTGAATGTACGAGATGGATGCATGCAAAGCCTCTCTGGATGTGCTGCCAGCCAGACTCTTACTGACCTCTGACATGGAGCCGGGCAAGCCTCCAGTTTGCAATAATCTCAGGAGAAACACCTGGCAGAGGCTGGACAGTGGAAGATTCCGGTCATACCTGTTTCACCTTCTTCTTCTATAATGGTTGACCCTTGGGGTGGGACATTCCTCCCATTGTACCTTTAGCAAGAGCCTTAGGACACTGATTCTCAAGATACAAGGAAAGGGAGGAAAATTCACCTTTGTACTCTATGATGCACAAGGAGCATTTAGGTGACATCTGGCATACCTTTTAAAAGTAATAAATAATCTTTGACAGACTGGCCAGACATTTGGCGTTCCATGGCAGGGAATCCCATCTATTAAGAATACTGCAGCAGTGAATTTAAGGACATCTGTAGAATACACAGTTCTGCTTTTCTGGCTAGGCACACACACACACACACACACACACACACACACACACACACACACACACACACACACACACACACACACACACACACATATACAGACTACAGAACCCAGTACTTTATGCAAGCACCATGGCACAAATTATGTCTTTTATAGGTCTGCAGGACAACTTATAGTGGATGACATCAGCAGGGCATGTTGGAGAGAAGATGTTGGGAGGCCTGCATGAAATGGATGTGGAGACATGTACAAGTATCAAAATACTGTCAATGCATGAGAATGGAGTGGTAACTGTATGATACACATGTTTGCTCCTCTGGCTAGACACACACACATAAAGTTGACCACAATGAGAACAGAACCCCTACCTATCTAAGTTTACAGACTGCAGAACTCAGTACTTTATGAAAGCATCATGGCACAAGTCTGACTTTTACAAGGCTGCAGGACAATTTATAGTGGATGACATCAGCATGGAATGTTGGAGACAAAAATGTTAGGAAGCCTGCATAGCGTCATAGGTTCATAGAAGGTTATTAGGCTAATGGCCATAGGGTGTTTACAAGCCTAGTCATGTAAAAACACAAGTGCTCCTATTGAGCATAGTTATATGGCTGTTGTTAGCAGGTCAGTTTTGTGATCAGCACTGACTGCTCCTGTACTTGAGGGACATAGTTGCCATGTTACGCACCAACCCTGGCATCTCTTTGCAGGTGATGAAATCATCACCTCTGCCTCTGCTCCCTGGGGGTACCATGGCACCAACTTCTAAGTCAGTAATACTTGAGGGTGCAGGTAGTGCACGAGCAGCAGAGGCAATGCTGCCAAGTTGGCTCCCAGACATGCTGGGCATCAGTGCTGGAGCTGGTGGAGAAGGGGTAGGCTGATCCACTGGGGCTTGCCTACCTCACTGTGCTGTGTAGCATTTAGTGATGTAGTACACATGGATGGCATTGAGGCATTCTGAAGAAACATAATAGAAAATAGAAAAAGAGAGATAAGAGTTGGGGTGAAAGGAAAAAAAAAAAGAGATAAAATTGATACCATCATATGTGACATACACTGCATTAACACAATTATACAACTTTTTTATATGAAGTATTACATTTAAATATACATCCTAACAGATACACACTATACTACAGATTGCTGAACGTAATCCTTGAAATGTGCATATATTGCACATACATGTGTTCCAGTTATACAATTATACAGACTACAGTTAACAGCAGGGCATTTGTACCATTGGTATAGAGTTTTTAATGTAATGTAAATATTCTTAAAGAAATACTAGTGTTAAAAAGTAGTGCACCATGGTATTTGAACCCCTAATCTCTGACTGCATTCTAATCTTTGACTCCTACAACTGGTGCTACAGACTATTTCATGCATAAATGCTTCTACAGTTGGGATATGCATGCTCAATTTGATACAACTGTATAAAAGACTCAAAAAGCTAACTTTACCTTTTAAAATCATAATAACCATCTCTTCTGCTGCATACATAGCACTTGCTTCCTTCAGTATCTCCAGTTGACAGCATGAGCCTGCTATTGCACTCACATTTGTTGGCAGCTGAGGAAAGAGCAGAAAAGGACAAAAGGGCATTATGCATACCAGTCTTGCCTATATTTAGCTTTCTAAGTCTTACAAGAACTGTCTTAGTGTCATACTTACACATCTGTGGGATGTCGACAGTCTTAAACTCATGCAAAAACAACAGAGAATATTCCTTTTATGCCTGTTTATGTCATTAAAATGATGTCTACACTGCTCTCCAGTGAATGGGACACCAGTGACACTGGATACAGCCTGGGCCAAACTATTCCATGCCTCAGACTTGTATTGAGAGCCAGAATACTCCCCCTGCAGAAGGGTGCTTTACTAGGAGTCCAATAAATATTCTGGGCTCCTGGACACCCCACCTCTGTGCCCTAAACTGTGTACCTTCCCCTCTAATGCCAGCCATGTCCACCAGCCAAACTAGAGCAACGGAAACTGATGTTTTCCCGCCAATTCCAGTTATCATGTTTACTGGTAGTGAGCAAAGCCAAGCAAAGATGTCAACCACATTTGTGCAATGTTAAGTAGAGAACAGCAGTGCCAAGCAGGGAGGAATAAAATAATTAAAACTGGAAGGTTATTTTGACACTTGGCCTTAGTTTTATGGCTGCCTACTGATATAGCCTGGAAATATGTATTGGAAGTTGGACGTTAACTGTTAGGGAGGTTAACTTTGCAGACATGCACTAGAGCATAAATGTAATGACCTAACACATTTGTTTTTACTTTATACACTAAGGAAAATTGATTTTCACACTGTGGGATTCAAACCTAGGGATAAGGGACAAACATGTTTCCACATCATTGATTTCCCATCTTTGCCACAGAAGAAGTACTGCTCAGACTTAGTCAGGACTCATACAAAATTGCAGGTGGCAGTTTGAGCTGTTATACATGTATGTGTGTGACCTGACAAGGTTATTGGATATAGATCCAGTTGTGTGTGTGTGTGTGTGTCTCATGTAATTGTGAAGGCCATGCAAGACCAGATAGCAGAATTACATTTACAAAAATATAGTAGACAGTATACCCTCATTCATACATCTGAAAACACAATAATGGTTATTCATCCCTCATACATATAATTCATATCAACTATTCTATCTAAAGTGTTATAAATGACAGTGAATATAAGGGGAAGTGGAACCAAAGTGTATAGAATATCCTGTATTAGGACCCAGGACCATGTGTATAGCAATTCTGCACTTACACTTATTGCCAGAAGAATGTTGAAATAACTTATCTATTTTCAGTTCTTTGTTATAAGCTGCACTGTCCCAACATTAAAAATAGATTACATGCCTTATACTAGAACCCAGGACCATGTATATATCAGTCCTACACTTATACCTGTTAGCACAAGAATGTTAAAATTCTACTTGCCTATTTTTCAGTTCATTGCTATAAATTGTACATCACAATAGTAAAACTATCTTTCCCACCCTGTACTAAGGGCCAGGACCATGTTTATGGTAGTCCTACACTTACACCTGTTGCCAGAAGAATGTTGAATTTATATGTGTCTATTTTTCAGTTCATTGCTATAAACTACACTATGACATTAAAAACTGATTGCACACCCTGCACTAGAACCCTGGACCACCTGTACTACACCCCTACACTTACACCTGCTGCCACAGGACTAGTTATATAGTATTTCAAGTTCATAATCATTCTTAAAGTCTCTGTGTTAACCATGGCGCAACACCGTTTAGCATGTTTACATGTCACCCAACAGAATTAACTGAATGTATCCTGTTTCATTTATTGGCTGTCTGAGTCCTGTCTTCATGTGTTCTGTCTGATTCCTGGGTGGACCATTAGTCCAGTTTGTGCACTCCTGCAGTTTGCACAAATGGGATAAGCACAGCCAAACCCAACATTAATTTTCTCCATTTCTTGCATTTGCGCTAAGCCACTCATTGTGCAAACACTGCCCTCCAAGAAAAAAAATGTAAAAGTAAAAGTAATTGAAATGATAAAAAGCAACCTATGACAGTCACACTACAAAATATTAGTACAAATGAAATATTTAAACATAGGTCTGGATTTGAACTCTCACTCCTATGAACCTTCAGAACACAGTCAGGGTGCCTTATCCCTCTTTGCTACACAAACACCTTTGCATCAAGGAACTGAAGTCATTTTCCATACAATCAACTGCAACATCATCTACAGTAATATGAAACCATATAACAGTTTTTTGTACATTTATTCATTTTGGATGTAGTGCACTGAGTGATCACACAGCCAGTTATTAGTATTGCTTGCAAATATGCAGCTCTGTCTTACCTCTCTTCATTTGCTGCTCATTCTTCTATCTGACAAATAATCTGAGACATGCAGTCTGTAGGCCATTCTATATCACTCTCCTTAAAATGTGTGAGGATATTAAATGACAATAATATAATATGCAGTTGCCAACAAATGAAGCAGAGGTTTGCCGTTAATGAAGAGAACCTGTGAATTGTGTGCTGCTTACTTACATTTCCAACCTTGACAAACTTACATCTAACAGTTTGTAAGTCTAACCTGACACACCCATTGGATGTATTGCTGTTGTGTTTTCCTTCTCCCTACCAGTAATCATTCACAGTTGCAAACCATTAAAACAAACATTGAGGGAGTACCTGCACTACATTTACATCTGATACATGAAGTCAGGTATTTGGAATTCAGCAATTCTAATGAGTTTACACCTCATTTGCATCTTCACCGTACTGACAGCCCTGAATCTACACCATAAAAATGCAACTATGTAGCTAGGGAAACTAGCATGTTTGCATGTCACCCAACAGAATTAACTGAATGTATCCTATTTCATTTATTGGCTGTCTGAGTCCTGTCTTCATGTGTTCTATCTGCTTCATGGGTGGACCAGTTTGTGCACTGCTGCAGTTTGCACAAATGGGATAAGCACAACCAAACCCAACATTCATTTTCTCCATTTCCTGCATTTGTGCTAAGCCGCTCATTGTGCAAACACTGCCCCCCCAAGACAAAAAAAAAATGGAAGGGGGCGACAAAACCCAACACATTCCGGCTAGGCTTATAATTGCCTTCGGGCAGATAGCCTAGTACCTACCTATGAACCTATGAAAAGTAAAATTAGTTGAAATGATAAAAAACAGAAAAGAGGCTATTATTTTGGAATATATCTGCATAGAGGATTACTGAGCTTGAGAAGGTATGCTTTCATTTTGTCAGCTACATAATGCATATCATGAAATGTAATTAGGAAAAATCTATTTAATAGTTTATATATATATATATATATATATATATATATATATATATATATATATAGATTAGCAAAGGCTTTTACACTTGTTTCTGTATGCATTAGTTAAACTGTACTGATAGCTTGGGCATGTTTGTCTGGGCATTTCACAAGTATACATGATTGGCAATACCTTAACATTGAATGTTCTGTGTTAAATCTGTAGACATGTTTCAGGTTCAGTTTATTTAATAACATTTTTAGCATTTCAAAGATGGTTTGTTAGCAAAATGTGTCATTTGCCTGTTCTTTTTTTTTTGGGGGGGGAAAGCTGCATTTCTTTTATGGCACACATAAAGATAGGTTGCTATTGTCACTCTTATTTTTATTATTACACAGTACACTCTAGGTTCAATACTTACCTTGTAAATCCAGCAGTTGAAGCAGTTATAGTCAGGGGCTGACTCTGTCTAATGCAAACAATATACAGCCAATAAATGGGGAGGTAAAGGCTGTGGGAGTTGCATGACATCAATGTTACTATACGTAGGTGTGTAGGAGGAAGGTTTTAGGCCTTTAGTTGGTTAGTGAGTATGCTATGCATTGTCTCTTAGCCAATACAAGGGCATATTGAGCATGCCTACATCTGCCTACACCCACAGCAGCTGTTGCTTCCCCCTATAACTCCTCACCTGTGTGTGGCTGTGGTGACCTTGGCATTGGCTGTGAGCTGTGTGCTCCTTCCCCTTGTTGATCCTGCTGAAGCTGTTTCCTCAGAATTATGTCATGTAGCATTGCACATACTGTGAATATTCAATACTTGTCCATGGATTATACTGCAGGGCTCCACCAGCTGTATCTAGGCACAGAGACCCACAACTTCAGCAGCCCAAACACATACTCTGTGATAGTTCTGGTTTAAGCATGTGCCTCATTGTGGTGTTCCTCAGCAGGTGTGTGTGCATTTCTGATGGGTGTCATCAGCCATGGTTCCAGTGCATAGTCTGTATCTCCCTTAGTAAGTGACCCTGTGGGATATCCCCCAGTGAACATCTGATACAGTTGGGAGGTGTGCCAGATATGTGAGTCATGGTAACTGTCTCGGTTGCCAGCACACACATTCAAGATGATTCCCCTTGACATTATACATGACTTGGCAGTTAGTAGAGTGGAAGCCCTTTCTATTAATGTACAGCTTTCCCTGGTCTCTGGGTGGTGCCTTAATTTCTATATGTGTGCAATCCATGGCACCCAGTACTTCAAGGTAGAGTGCTACAGCTTAGAACTCCTGCATATTTCTGGCCCTACCCTCAGGAGTACAGGGAAAATACATGCAGTCACTAGCACTAGCATGTTGGACCATAGCATTCAAGAACTGATGGAGGATCCTGGATGCTGATAACTGTGACACCCTAAACATGTCCTCTGTTGGTCTCTGAAAGGTACCTGTAGCTAATTTTCTAAGTGCGACACAGACCTTTGTCTCCACTGGGATGAATTTCCCTCGATTTGCTCTGGCTCTGAGTTGAGGACGACAGAGGTTGCAGAGTTCCTGTAGTGTGTCTATCCACCCTGTAGTGCTCTACAATCTCCATATCATGTAGACTGTGATAAGTTACCCAGGGTCAGCAAACTCTTCTCCTTCTTGGCCTTGGTCTATTAGCAGCAGCAGCATAGACTTTATCTTGCTGCACATACACATGAATTAAAGCAACACCAGCCCCTAACATTGTTTCTGTGCAGACTCCTATCCATGGCTGTATTCAGATAGGTTTTGGAATTCACAGTGAAAACCAGCACTGAGTCTATATAGTTGCTTTATAGTTTGCTGAATAGCTCTTCCATATTGGATTGGTTGATTAGCATACAATTCAGCTGCTTATGCTGTAATTTGGATTCCACAGTGTTTACATTGTTTGTGAGGCTCTGCACACCAAGTAGAGCCTCTTATTAAATTCAACACAGTGTGCTACACTGTGGAAATGGACCATGTAGGCTTTATTGAATCTGTCCAATTTCCTGTTGTGAAAGCACGTTTCTACCTCTCTGACAGCTCTCATGGTAGACTGTACTTCATTGTCTTCCCATCTTTTTTAATTTCCTTTTAGCCAGGGCTTTAAGATAGTGGGATTAATAATTTGCTTTTGAACCAGAATTTTACAGTGTGGTTATTAACTGGCTTGTGACATTCAATTCACCCCCCACTCTGTGAAGACTGAACTAGTTCCCTGTAATGTTTGTTTACTTAGCACGACATGATTTGGTTCTGGAATATCTCAAGGAGCTTTTAGTCCCCTCCTTAAATTAGAACCCACCTTTCTCTTGCCCATGGATTTTGGAAGTTCCTACGACAGGATTAAAAATTTCTGGCACTCATACATTTTGCTGTCAGGTTCCTTGTCTCTGGAATATTCTTCCTTAGTCTCTAGGAACTACCATATGCTATCTGTTTTTAAAATAATCCCTCAAACCCATCTGTTTGTATTTTCTTTAAATAATTTACAGTTCTTATTGCACATTTTATTTTATCTGTTTTATGGGTTTTAGGTATCTGCCCTAGCAGAACCTTTATTTATCTCTTAACTTTATTTAAGTGGCCTGCTATGTACATGCTTCTGATTTAATGTTTTCTGTGGTCTTATTTATATTTATTTGATTTAATGGGGTTTCATTTTAGTGTTAGTAAAAAGCACCTTAACAAACTTAATTTTAAATTTTGATGTCAAGACTTCATAAAGTATTGTTAAAAGATTAGAAAGCATTCTTAGAAAAGTCAATGTGATCTTGATGCAGAAATGTAAGACATTATAAGGAAAGTGGAAATCCCTTGTAGTTAGCCTTAGATCAATTAATCTAGATAATTGACATGTTTAGTCAGTAACTGATGTTACATTTATTTCAGAATATTTTGCTCTCACTTCCAAGTAATGTGGTATTAAGGGGATTAATATTTAACTTTAAATTTTATCTGGAAACCTAGATGACAAATACTGTCAATGGACAAACTAAGTCTTCCTCCCAACTTAAGAGGTGTAGAGTTTCTTGATATTCCATTATACTTGACAGCAGTACAACTGTAGATTGTTTTCCTTGTGGAACTTATTCAGTTATCAGGCTAGCTAGAAATGTTTGGGGTTGGGCCAGACAATACTTTAGGGATTGAAACCCTGAGGCCCCTATTGACCTTTTCTAAAGTATTTTCTAAAACAAAAGGCAACTTTCATTGGTTAATTGGAGAGAGGAATGGATCAGAGTAACTCTAATTAGTTTGTCAAGCAATGCTGAATCGGTATTTTCTAAAACAAAAGGCAACTTTCATTGGTTATTTGGAGTAAGGAATGGATCAGAGTAACTCTAGTTTGTCAAGCAAAGCTGAATCAAAATACTCCTCAGCTATCATACTGGTTAGTCAGGTACTCAGAAATGTGATACTGGGTACATTTATTAGGGGAAGATAGTATTCTCCTCTGGTGTATTAAATTAGAGGGCTGCACTGCCTATATTGCAGTAGATTGACAGCTAAAATTAGTGGGTTTAAGGAGATAGAAAAATCATCACTCTGAAGGCCCATAATGGTGCATTTTCTAAAAGAAATGTAGACAGAATGCAGATATCATAACAGGTTAGTAAGTAGGATTTACAAGCAGCTGATGTACTCCATGAAAATCCTGAGAGAAGATACTAAAAATAAGTGGGAAAATATACTGAACTTGCATTTATGTTAACAAAATTGGCAAGTCACATATATATCTTCAAGGTATGTGACCAAGTCAAGACTCCTTCACAGTTTCAGTTGGAAATGCCTCAGTGAATAGATGTGTGTCCCAGTGGACTACTAACTGAAGGTGCCAGAAAGGAGAAAGTGACATTTCTACACTTATTTTTTGAGAAAATTAAGAATGATCTGATTCTAGGGCAGCCATGGTGGTGCAGCAGTGCAGCGGTTAGCGTTGCTGCCTCAGATCAAGAGGTTCTCCGGTTCGATTCTCGGCTGGGGTGCCTTCTGTGCAGAGTCTGCATGTCTTCCCTGTGATCACGTGGGTTTCCTCCGGGTGCTTTGGTTTCCTCCCATGTTCCAATGACATGCAGTAGGTGGATTGGACACTTTAACTTGGCCCTAGGTGTGAGTGTGTGCATGTGCGTGCCTTCTGTGGAAGGTTGGGCGCTGGGCTGGCAACCCGACACCATAAAACTCCACTGCCAATCATGAGTGGACAGGTGATCTGCTATGGCGACCCCTAACTGGGAGAAGCCAGAAGAAGAAGAATTATCGGATTCTGCTAGGAGCTGGCTGAGTTGATAGAGACTGTCTGTTATCAGAGGACGACCCTCATCTCTATTCTTTTCTTCCTGGTCTGACCCACAATGCAAAGAGAGAAAAGCATAAACAATGTTTATTGGCTCCTAGAATGTTATCAGGTAAAAGATAACCACCTCTTCTTCAAAAATACAGGCAGCTGAGGAACCTTGCAAAAAACATACAACTAATGACAAAAAGTTATACTATAGCTCTGCTCAGCTTAACAACAAATCCAATCCTCGAAAAGTTTGGTCAACTCCCAACAAAATCCTCTATCCTGGAAAGCCCTCTAATCCCTCCCCATACCCTAACTCTTCCTCTCAGGAAACAGCTACCCTCCTGAATAAACACTTTATCTCTTCCATCCAAAATCTGGTAACCTCTAAGCCAAACTCTACTTTGACACCCACCCCTCCAAGTCCCACTAACACAACTTTGTTTTCATTTCAGCCAGTTCCCATTACTTACATCAAATCTCTACTACTCAAGCTAAAACCTTGCTCTCCTTCCACTGACAATCTATCTCCTACATTCCTCAAACTTGCTGCTGACTCAATTGCCTATCCTATATCTATACTAATTAATCAATCTATTCCGGAATCTACTGTCCCCACCCTTTAGAAATCTTTCTTTACTATCCCTCTTCATAAAGGTGGAAGCTCCACTGACCCCTCAAACAAGTGACCCATTGCCATTCTGTCCCCCCTCTCCAAGATATTAGAAAAATGTATTCATTCGCAGCTTCTCAATCACCTCCTCATGCACCACTTACTTACCTGTACCCAACATGGATTTCGTTCTCACCACAGCACCACCACTGCCCTCCTCTCCTTCACTCATATCATTGCAGAGGCCCTAGACAACAATAAACTCATTTCCTGTCTCTTCCTAGACCTCTCCAAAGCGTTTGATACTGTCTCTCATCCTCTACTACTATCCAAACTCACAAATCTCCACCCATCCCCCTCCTCACTTGCCTGGTTTAATAGTTACCTATCTGGCAGGGAACAATTTGTCAAATGGCTCTCATTCTCCTCACCTTTCCTTCCCATCTCCACTTGTATTCCCCAAGGCTCCATCTTGGGACCCCTTTTGTTTAACATCTTCACCAATGATCTTTACAGCTCATGCAAAAAAATCCTCCCTTATTCAGTATGCCGACTCTACACTTTTATCCATCTCAAATGACATTCCTGAACTGCAACAAGCCCTACTATCCACTGAACAATGGCTCTCTCACAATCTACTGATCCTAAATCCCAAAAAGACCAAACTCCTACTTTTTCTTCCCTGTTCTCTTTCTCATCACAAAACCTCCTTTTTTATTACATCGTCTAACAATACAACTATCCAACCTGACACCTACACAAAACTCCTAGGGGTCATTATCGATGACGAACTAAAGTTCAACCTACACATACTCCAGTGTATAAAAAAAACAAACCAGAAACTAGGTCTGCTATAGCAGAACAACAAGTTCCTAACCCCTGAATCTAGACTTACCCTGGGCCAGGTACTGCTCCTCCCCTCCATCTTATACACCGCCCCAGTTCTTATCAATATCCAGGCCTCCACTCTAAACAAACTCCAACAGACTTACCACAAAATAGCCAGATTCATTACTAACTCCCCATACAACTCACACCACTGCATTTCTTTAAACTCTCTTCAATGGCTTGAACTTCCCCAATTTCTGCTATCTTACCAATTTCATATGCTACACTCTATTCTTTATAAAACCTCCTTCTGTCCATCTCTATCTTCCTTAGTCTCCATCTACATCCAGTCCCAGAACCTCCATACTTCTACCCAACAATTACTTGATGTATACCACCCAAAAAGGTCAGTAGGCAAACTACTCTACAAACACTCCCTTGCCCATGCTTGGAACAAACTTCCCTTTGACGTACGTTCAATCTCCCACACCTCACACTTTAAAAATGAACAAAAAGCTTATTTTCTCAATTCCAGGACCTGCCCTTGCCATGACCCCACCTAGTCTTCCTTCCCTTGATGTACCCTCAAAAGGTCCATACTTAGTACCTCATTACACCTCTCTGTCCAATGTATCTACTATGCATTTGCATAATTTTATACAAACAAAATCATTTTATTGTTGACCTATTGAACTATATCAATGTAAAATTATGTTACTAAGCTTCTTTTAATGCAAGTTTAACTTTATGCATATAACCCAACATATGTGAATCTTTTTGCTATAACTGCTATTATATCAATATTGTTTAAAACTGTACTTGTTTAAAAATGTACTACTGGAGCTTTTCTCCTTGGGTCTCCACTGAAAATGAGCCACAAGCCCAGTTGGACAAACCCGGTTAACAAATGTCAATAAATAAATAAATAAAACTACTCATAAAAGAAAATCCAGAGCTCCAGACAAGAGTTGCAGATCTTAATGCCTTAATGGAGAATACATATTTATTTTATGATAATTGTATAGGTCAGGGCAATTATTTCAGAGCAAATGGTTGCCTTGGTTAAATATGTGAAAGCTTGGCATTACTGTGTGTTTCATCTAAAACTTTTTGTATCTTGATTTAAAATGCTTTATTGTGCATTCACTAGGAGACACACGAACCTAGTGAAAAAAAGAACTGTAGTGAGCAAAAATAAGAGTGCATTGAAATCAGTTAAGGCTTGTGAATTATTAAGAAAATACATTTATCAGACATGATTTTATTTTAATAATTTATTTAATTAATTATTTATTATTTTGAGACCCTTGTTGATGTACGGGTTACAGAATATTTTGCAATCATTGCCTATGCATAGAGCTCAATAACAAATATATTACACAGTACAAAATATTTATTTAGTGATAGAGGATTGCATTCATTTGAAGTATTTACATCTGGACCTAGTATAGTGATAGACCATAACAGTCAGCCCCTCCTCAAAAAAATCAGTCAAGTGAAATAAATTCATGTGATTACTATAGCTAAGTATGTTTGCCCAGCACACAGACTGTACACAAACAATGACAGAGGAACAATACAGACAAAAAAGAAAAGAGAAAGCGAATAACAAAAATGTTGCAGGTTTGTAATATCTAATTATAACACTAAGTTAGGTATTTTCTACTGAGAAGGCTGAGAATGTAATATTGTGTAAGTCAGTTTAGAGTAACAGTAGATATTTAAATGATCACTGCTGTAGTAACTTAAAACATATGGGTTATTTCCTGCTAAGGATAAAACAGCCAGCCAAACTTCCAAAGCTTCAGGGTACCTAACACACATCCTAATAGCTCAAGCTGAGCAGACTAAAAACAGCTTTCTGGTCACAGAAGAGAGCCCTCCTCTGCTGACAGTAATGTTATGTTAAGTTTACTTACACAACTGCACTTTCTCGGCCTTCTCAGGAGATTAGTAATGAAGTTTCATGGGCAGTCAAGCACAATTCCAAGGTATTTTTGCTCTTTTATATTAGGGATTAAGTCTTTGGTAGTAATGGAGGTAATGTTCATTTTACCAATATGTTGTTTTCAATTTTAAATGCAGCTTTATTTTATATCTATTTGTTTATTTATTGCTTTCTCTTTTCACTGGTAATTTGACTGATCTCTTGAAAATTCAGAGTTTCTGGAAAACACAAAGCATGATATTTGATATTTCAAGTTAAATGTATAATAATATTTGTTAACCAGGTAAGCCCTCTGGACACACAGTTCCTTTTTAATGTTGACATGAGAGAAATGTCTGGTTAATGACTTGCTCAAGGTCACACAGGACACAAACAAGGGCTGAGGGAATTAAACCATGTATAACTGAAACTCCACCTAACATCCTTAATCTGTGCACCAACTGCCAACGTATGATAAAGTTAATATTAGAATATATAAAAACAAGAACATTGTTCACTTTATTTATGTTTGCAGATGTCCTTTACTACACTGCATAGCAAGAAAGCAACATAAAACAGCATAGCCTTGATTATTTTTCAAGCACTGTTCTATAATACTTGGTTGGGGAATGTTAAAATGCAAATAGTAGTGTTTATGCTGAATCCTCCAAACTGTAAGATTAAAATCATCAGGCAGCAGCACAGCCATGACAGTTGATTAGTACTGCCTGGCTCCTAGTGCAGTGAGATGGAGCCTTGCTTGTGACCCAGCTGACCAAGGTTTGATAAGTGATCCCAGCACTATAGAAGCCAGACAGGCATAGTCCACTCTCCAGACTTGGTAAGAGGAGCTGCACCCAGTCAAGACACACTGGATAGCTGTGATTTCCCTGGGGGAGACCAAGAAAACAACCTCCCATATGCTTCAAGGGAGTGGGACATGACTGTATGAAAGAAACATCCCTGGCAGAAGTCAGGGACCACTGTTTTCAATGAGTTCATAGCACATCCCCACCACCGCATTAATGACAAGTACATGTGAGAATGTTAAATTCCATTTCAAATGTATTAAAATGTTTAATTAAATAAGGAATGTACAATAAAAGTATCAGAATACAGTAAATAGAATAAGTATAATGCATTAACAAAAATACAGCTATATATAGCACAGCAATATAGAAGTATTCAGATTTGCCAAATAAAAAGTAGAGTAATCAGACCTGAAGATGTGTAAAATAAGCTGCCTACAATTTAGCACAGCACACGCAATACAAATCTCTTAAGCTGTGAGTGAATGCAGAATGACATAGCAAATAAACAAAGCATTAAAATAAATCCAAATCTGACAATAAATCCAGATGATCAGTACATTAAATGTAGCCTTGAAGAGCTACATTACTGAAGAGGCAGCAGTATTTGTGTGTAATACAAATTCCACAAAGAATGCCTGGAAGAAGTTGTTTTATTAGGGCTGCATTAAAGAAAATCATAAACCACTCCTAATGGCGGCCTGAATGATGGTCTCTCCCAGCCGAGGTTCACGTCAGTAATGGGGAACAAATGGGCCACTTGTTTGGGAGGGAAATGATGACTGGCAGGCAGCAGGGGCAAAGTGAACCAAAACTAAACTGTTTGATTTGTGCTGTTCTGGTATACCCCATCCTAAGTTACAGCCAAGTACATGTATGCAAATATATGGTGCACTGATTAATGAGGACACAATCTACAGCAACATGGATGAGTTGTATGCCACTGAATTAATGGATGTGATGTTCTGTTTGTGCCTGGATGAATTAATGTAGTCTTACTATGCTGAACTAATTCAGCCATGGATAGCTGCTTAGCATCTGAGCAGTGAATTAATTCAGTTGTGCTAGGGAAGCAGTATACAGCAATGTGCTTTATTTGAAAAAATACTATTTTATATGGAAATATATTAATACAGTTTCCAAATGCTGTACTAAGTCAAAAGTGCTCAAAATCATGTATCACTTGAAGATTATATTAACCCATTAATACAGCCATTTAATTTAGTATGGTGTTCCTGACTTCCAGAAGACTGGATCACAATTATGTGACTCACCAAAAATTGAATATGAAAAAAAGATTTTTCAGTTGAAAAAGAAAAGCAGCTTTTGCATTTCTTGTTCAGATGAAATAAGTGTCCTTCATTTAATGTACTTAATCTCAGCACTAATTCAGTACCATGATTAAGTTACAGTGAAACAAAAGTGCAGTCATTATTAACACCACCGCATGATCTGTTTTCAGCACTAATGAGTTAATTCTATTGCACTAATAAAGACACTGTGCACATGATACATCAGACTGTAGAATAGAAAGTCACCCTGTGGGTTTTAGAATTATTCCGGTTTAGATACTCTACTGTTTATCAACAGATTTAATAGAGATGGGTAAAAAAAACAGTTTTACTACGTAAAGCTAAAACATTTTGCTTTGCCCTTTAAAATCATGGAGAACCATCACAGAGTGTTTTAAAGCGATCACAAAAGAGTAACATACTCCACTTTAGTGCTGAACATAAAGCTGAATCATATGAGGAGGAACAGACAGTGAGACAGGAAACTGACTTTACCCATATAAGGAAGATTACTGTTTTGCTTTATTTTATATCTTCTAAACATCATGTGGTACACATTGTAATGGAGAAGCAGCATGTGACAACATGGTCTTGATTGTTTGATGGGCACTGTTGAATGAATGAATGAATAAAATAATGATTGACTTAATACTATGTTCAGTTGCTTTAATTCACTTAAGCAGATATTCACTTATCACCTGAAGGATGCAGTAATTCTACCATACAAATAACTAAGCTACTCTATACACAAGATATTTCAATGATGAATAGAAAGCTAGATGCTCTGCAATAGATGCCTTCATAAGCACATATGAATTGCTATAGAAAAATGACAGGAAATAAATGTAAAGAATAGAACTGAAATATTTTGCATTGTACTTTACTGTCGGGGGACGTTATACAAAGCATTTTACAAAGGTAATGCAAAGCAATATTCTGCACTGAATTTACTTTTGAATATAAAAATGGGTAAGATTGTTTCTGAGGAAGATAATGAGGAGGTGAATAGATTTAACTTCATGTTGTAAGACACACCTCTTCTTTATGATTAATAGTTACATTTTATTAGTAGAAAATAATTCTGAAGATTACTCATTTGGATACCACTTTGCTTTGATCTTTGCTAACTTTCATATAGATTTGCTTCCATATATGCAGCCAAGTAGAAGCATTGCTGTGACTAAAGTTGTATGTTACACTTGTTCATGTGCTCAAATCAACAAAAAAAGAAAAAGAAAAACAAAAAAATATGCTGGATAAAATTTAGAATGTAAAGCAATAAAAATGCTAAAGGCACAAGTAGACATAGGTTTCATGAAAAACTCAAGATCTTTATTAATTCCTAAGTACTTAATGGTGTCATTTGCCCCTTTAAAATGGTTGTGTTTTCTTAGCAAAGTGTTTACTTTTTTATTTATTAATAATGTTTCTGTTTTGGTGTGATTAAAGCTTAGGCCTGAAACCTCTTCAAAAACTTGCAGGGATTTTGTTATATGATCTTTAGAGGAATCTATATTTCCAATTGTTAGCATGACATCGTCAGCAAAAAACTGTATTTTATGCCTCATAGCAAGATGTTCTCCCGTTCGATTCTCAGCTAGAGCATCTTCTGTGTGGAGGCATACGTGAATGTAGTGTGCCTTTGTTGAAGGCTGTGCATCAGGGCTGGTAACCCGGTACATAAAAATCCATTACCAATCATTAGCGGACCGGAGTTCCGCTGTGGCGACCCCTAACCGGGAAAAGCCGAAAGACACAAACAAACTTGGACTAACAGAAAATCTCCTTATATTAGAATTTGTTCTTATGAAATTAGCTAGAGGTTCTACTGATAGGGAAAATATTAAGGGGGAGAGTGGGCAGCCTTGTTTAGTGCCTTTTAGGATGTTGAGCGGACCTGATAAAAAAAGCGCCAATTTTGATGTATGATATTGAGTTAACATATAATTTGTTAATTATATCGAAAAAGTCAGGGGAGAAGTTATATACTTCTAATGCTTTAAATAAATAGGACTAATTTATAGAGTCAAAAGCCTTCTTTAAGTCTAGGCTAATAATTGATAGCTCTTTTTTTCCTGTTAGCATGATCTACTAAGGAAAGGAGCCTGATAACATTGTCTTGTACTCTTCTATTTAGGATGAACCCTGTTTGATCATCACCTATTATGTTAGGCATCAGTTGATTTAAAATTTTGTTCTACTTCCAAACTTTAATTGCCTCCCCATCCAAAAAGTTAATGAAGCAACTAAATTCTAGGTTAATAAATTTTGTATGGTTTCCTCAAAAGCCAAGAATCAGCCATGCTTGGCACTACAGAAGCTGGAAAGATGGAGGAATAGCATTCCAAAATTTAGAACTTTATGTGGAATTGACCATACTTACTGTGATGAGCCAATGGTTAAACTCCAAATATAGTTCTAATTGGAAAAATCTCCATGTAAGTATCTTATTATCTGACCTAGACACAAATATTGATAATAATATGTTCTCAGAAAATAAAAATAATCTTCCTTGTTGTCAAAGAACATTTCTACAATGCCAATAAGAATAAAGAAAAATCTCTTTTCACTAATTATATATTAGATAATTTCAAAAAGATAATAAACAAAAATCATATGACAAAAAGCTTATTATTTTTAATATTTCCCACAGTATACATGAAGACATGTCTGGACTCTTTCAACATATCTAAAGTAAAAGTAATGGAAGAAAATGGCTTAGTTTTCTGGCACCAGTTTCTCTGCAATAATAATATCCATGAACCATGTTCTCTTATGGCCGGGTATAACATAAAGCACAACAACTGGTTGAACATACAAATATTTAGAGAATACATAGTTAATGAATTCAAAATATGTCATATCACCAGCACAGCACCTTTACCTAAAATACTTTCTCTTCTTTGTGAAATAAACACTTTGCACGTTAATAATATTCTATTATTGTCAATTATATATAAATCTTTAAAAAACAATATGCAAATCCCAGAGATCTCCTTATGAAATTTCACAGAGAGAATAAACAAATCCATTTTTTTTCAGACAGTGATAATGAATTAGTACTTAAATGAATTAGTTGCACAACGTCATCCCCTTCTTGGAAAATCTTCACTTGGAAATACATCCATGGGAGCTTTATTACCCCACATAAGATGGACTTGATATAAAAAAAAAATCTTAATAAATGTTGGAGATGTGAGGAAATACTTTGTGCAAATTGGGTACACATGTTTCTTACATGTAAAATAATAACTCTATTCTGGATAGAGTTGAGTAATTTCATAAAAGTATTGTGGTCGGACAAGTGTGAAGTATCTGACTCATTAATACTATTTAATGCACTGATACCAATGCATATCCTCAAAATACAGGTGCACCATCTTTGGTCCTTGCTTGCAATTGCAAGAAAAATCATTACGTCAAATTGGAAGTGTAAAAATATCCTATCCTTTACAGATTTTTTACTATTAGCTAAACTTGTATGTAGTAGGGAGTTGCAAACTATTTCAGAAAGAACTACTAAGATAACACATGTTAACAAGACATTAACTTGGATGAAGCTTGAAAAACTACTAGATAAAATGTAAACACAGGAATGATATTACATCTGTTATGGACATTGTAAATAGTTATTGTTCCATGTTATGACGTTTTTAAGAAATATTTTGTGCATATTTATATATCATATTTCTTGTATTATTTTATTTCATGAAAATCAATAAAACATGTTTTTAAAAAAGAAAACTCAAGATCTACTGGCAATCAATGAGCTTGATGTCCTAGCTGCATGTTGGTACTTACAGGTATCAGTGTTGTCATCCAGTCCCTTCATGAAAGAATGGTTCATGGGCTGAATTTAATTGTGAGGGGGTGTTTATTCCATAGGCGTAGGAGTCACTGAGAAATGAAGATGCCACACTGTATTATATAGTTCATATTATATTTCATTGAGACTGAATATTCAGTTATATTCAAGTTATATAAGGGGTATTCTAGGCAAAGGTCTCTACATAATATGGTGATACTTTAATGCCCTACAAGTAAGGCATAAGCCTGATCTAAGAATACAATACTAAAGAGAAAAGAGAGAGAGAGTTATAGTTTTTGTCTATAAGACAAGCCTTGAAGCCTTTCACATCTCTTTGTGAAAATCTGTTCTGTCATCACTTGCAACAGATGACATGTGAGTAAGTAAAAAAACAAGGTGAATTACTCTGTTATTGGTCTGATAAGAGCTTTATATCAAAAGATGATTATCACCACTGTATGGCTCTATCAATTCCACAGAGGCTCAGGTGAGCAACTTCATATTCTGTGCGGACAGGACGTGCTATATGGTTAGCAAATAAAAAGTCCTAGTTGACAAGGGCTCCAAAGTCTTCTCATATTTTCTCGGCTTTTAGTTGTTACTGATAAATATGAGCTAGGAACTAAACCTTCTTCTTCTTCTTCTTCTTCTTCTTTCGGCTTTCCCTGGTTAGGGGTCGCCACAGCGGATCATCTGTCCGCTCATTATTGGCAGTGGGATTTTACTGTATAAATATATATATATATATATATATATATATATATATATGTATATATATATATATATATATATATATATATATATATATATATATATATATATATGTATATACATATATAAAACATGCAGAGGCTTTACTGGAAAATAGACTGCTGTGATCGAAAGGTTAGTTTGTTTATGCTTTCTTGTAATTTCTACTGCTTCATTTCCTTCTTCTGTTTTATATGACGTGGTGCATTTTCTTTAAACTATGTTTTTCTATTCTGATTTGAATTGCATACTTAAGTTTGGAAAGAGACCGCAGCTGTCTCTTGTTGCCCTGCTCCTTATGTTAATTTGACCACAAATTTCCTTCCCTCTACACTTTCAGTGACTACTGTGAGTAAGCACTAAATTATCATTTTGTGAAATCACTCCTCTTCAGATATTTAAATTTACTGGCCATCCCAATGCATTCTATGGGATGAGATTACTAATTGCCCATCCCATTCCAATTTGTCTTGCTCTTTTAAAATTAGTGTCTCTCTCCTTAGATTGCTAAAGCTTCAGTTACTCCCTCTTTAATATCTAGCTACTTAGTGTGCACTGCAAGTCTTAGGATATTAACCCATTCTTCCATCTTACTTTTAACATCTGCATCTTCTCGACCTGGCCCACATTCTGCCTCTCAATAGTCATTTTGGGATTAGTGCTTCTATTCAGCTCCTGTTGAGAGAAGAAGCATAGGGACATTGTTTCCTGGAGAATGATGATCACTAGAAAGCCTAATAACTGTTTCATAGATGCCAGCTTGGAAATTGTTCTTATATGTTGCTTATGGTGAGAAAGGGGCAGATGACATTGATTACTGACTATCTCTGACAGGGCAGTGAGTGTCTGGGTGGGACATTACTGATTAGCCTGGTTGCCGTTTAAGGCATCTACCAGGAAAAGGCTAAAACAAGCTTACAGACCCTTGTATCATCTGGGACAAGACTGTTGATCACCAATGAGCATATGTCCTGCATTTCATTTTGAGACTGGTGCTACTGTTCTGCTTCTGGTGAGAGAAGAAGCAAAAGGGCATTGTGTCCTAGCAGCGTGAAGCTGTGGTGAGACCAGCACTAGAAGTAGACATGCAGTAGGCAGTTAGACAAATCCCTCTTTTCATTATTCTTGACAAAGCTAATCATTTATTTTAGTAAGTACTGCTTGATTAGCTGCTGTCTAAACTAACTTCAGAATATCTTCCTAAATACTTCATCCATAAATCATCTGAGTCTGTTTTAGTAGTTTCCTCTCAAGTGTTTGGCAGTGCCCTGTATAGACAAAGGCACCTTGAGCTGACATTTTTCCTGTAAAAGCACCCTTGAAATTTCACCAATTCCTAGATGCACACATGACAACTAGTTTGCAGTGAAAAGCACTGCCCTCAGAGTTGCAAGCCAGATACAGCGACATTATTTTGTATTCCCAATGCAGCCATCTAGTCAATAAAAAAGGGCCTGTTGCCATGGATATGAACTTTCCTACTATCTCTGTTACACGCTTGGTGGATATGGGCATCCGGAAACAATGTAGAAATTGCCTCATGTTTACTGACAACCAGCTAATTTTCAAATAAACTAATAAAGTATGTGAGAGATGTATTTACACAATGTCACTGGAGGCAAAGCTGTCACATAAAAGTACTCCTGACATCAATCAGATTGTCAGTAATGCACAAACTGCACCCATCACACACATTTAAAAGCAGGCACATAGACCCACACATGTTGAGGCACTTAAATGTAACCTTCTTAAACCCCAAAGACCTCCTAGATGAAGTACACATAATAAATACTCTCAGCACCCTTTCTAAACAACATTCACATCAACAAATACAACCAACTCTCATGCAGCTTCTACTTATAAGCCCATAAGGCAAGCCACCAAATAATCCAATATTCTGGTCACTGGAGACTCCATTTTAAGACACAATGATGTCCCTCTCACCAGGCTGAGGCATGAGAAAGTCACGGTCAGTTGTTTAGCAGGGGCCAGGATCTGTCACATTGCTCATCTTCCCAGGTCAATGGACCAAGTACCAGTGTGACTCAATCATTGTCCATGTGGATGCAAATGACCTGAGATGTATCTCCTTAGATTACATTAAGAGGGATATCATGGAGCTCTTTGAATGTGCCCCAGGCTGGTATGAGCCTAGCACTGAGCAGCATTTTACCCAAGCATGATGCCACAATATGAAAAGAAGAGGACTGACTTCAATAAATGTCTTAGCTCCTGGTGTCATTCTAAGGGGGTAAAATAATATATGGATGCACATTGGTCACTGCAAACACACAGCACCGTTTATTTTATAAAACACATAAGTGCTTTCATCTTAACTATCATAAAAGACTTCATCAGATGTTGCAAGGCAGCAAACACAAGAAATTTAAAAGCTAGTGAACAGTCACATGACTTCCTGAGGTTCATATCTTAAAGTGACAATGTAATATTATGTTGAAACCATTCACAAAAAATCAGCATGGCAATTCCAAACTAAATAAAAATTCAAAATTCAAACATAAAGTGATGTAATGAAAAAATAATAAAACCTTTCTTAAACTGTAATTTCATCACCTGTAAATTTTTAGTTTTAATAAACAGATAATAGATGAAACTTCAATGAACCATGGGGTACTGCCTGCATTAAGCCTTAACTGCCAATACAGCTCCTTCCTTTCTAATAGCAGACCCCATGGTCCCCCCTTGGGTTCACATTTAATTGTTCTAGCACCACAAACTTAAACTCATGACATGAACACTCGATAATATGTTTAGATAAGGCATTTTGGTTACTCTCCTTCCTAATCCTCTCATAAAGGTGCTCGTAAATTATTTCTTTTAACTTACACTTGTTTTTACCAACATAGAACCCACAGTATCTCTGGTACAGAGATAATAAACGACACATTTAGTTAAGAATTTATGAACACCTTTATGAGATTAGGAATAAGAGTAACAAATGCATATGCACAAACTGTACATGTTCCCATCCATGTGAGCACCCTCCTATGGGAAAGTCACAGGTATGATTCACACCACACTGAGATGGAGTGCTCCATGACATGCCGCCATTGGTGGAATCACACAAACACCCTGCACACATGATTGTCTGCAATGTACTGCCCTCAACAGTGGATAATGGAGTGGAGGTGGTCGCTATGTATATCTAACTGTGACCTCCCAATTCCATGGAGGCCCTCCTCACAGATGATGGAGGTTGACATCCACAGGAAGTGTATTGACCATAATGACGGTACTCAGGGGCACCCACTATGTGCAAACTCTCTATGTAATATGGCCATGATGTTGGTCATGTGCCCCATGTACTCACTAAGGTCATCACACAGACCAGATGCAACCTCTATCAGTTCAGCAAGGCCTACATTGCTATATGCCTGTTCTTATACTATGGCCCTGCACAAACACAGGATTGTGGACATGGACACACCTAGCTCAGGTAAAGAACAGTACCCATGGTGTGCTGGGCCACAACTTCCATCAGTGTGCTCCTCTCACTTTGTGGAGCTTCCAGGAGCCAATGGCAAGTGTACCGCAGATGAACACATACCTCCCAGGTAAATCTGGCAGCATCTTCCTGTGCTCGTGTCATCCTAGGTTTGTGTAGTTGTTGCACAGACACAGACACAAAATCTATGTCCATTAAATGATGTGGGGATGATGTGGGGATATAAAAATTACTCTTGTCTATCACTGACACCATGAACCCTGACTATGCCAGAATTTGACTGCCATCATTATCTGAGTTGGACAATTCCTTGACATCAGGGATATCCAAGGAGCAGGACCCATATAATACAGCATGTATGAAAATGCTAAATGAAAATCACCCAATATAAAGTATGCCTCTTCACCAACAGCTACATCCCAATGAATAAACAAGTACTACTTAATATAGTGGTACAGGGAAATGAACATGTTACATACCGTACGCCCATGGCCTCTGCACCTTAAGTTCAGATGTTCCTGCAAAAAAGATGTCATGGTTTTAAGTTCTACTACATGAGACATTTTCCATCTATGGCAGATACTTGTCCATGTTAAGACATACCCACCAGGAGAATCACCAATAAATATTTATGGTGGTCTTCTCAGCTGTGCACTAATATCTAGGATGCCACCATGAACTGCAGAAGTGTCCAGACACCCATACACAACTGCCAGGAACTTCTCCATCTCTGTCAGTGGTCATTCAGTTGGAGGATCACCTCTTGTCATCCTCTGCCTTTGTGCCTAGTGGGTCACTTGACCTTTTGCAGCACTTAGCAAGTTGGTCGCCTGATGTCTCAATTGGTCAGATGTCTGATTCTGACCACCAATAGCAATGATGTCATTGATGATGTCCCACCAAGCACAGTCATGGAAGAGAGAGTAAGATTTCACATGGCTGATCATCCACAGAATGTGAAGATAGAAGGCGTGTAGCAAGATGTCATTCTCTGTATGAGCAAATTCATGTTTATGCTGTTAATAACATTGTGGCATAGCCTAAAATAGAAAGGAAAAATGCAAGTGAGAACTGTTACAGTCCTAACTCACATATACCTATGCAACTTAAAAGTGCAGGGTGCAAGTCTCACAATAACTATGGCTTTGATATGTCTGTATGTATATATATATATATATATATATATATATATATATATATATATATATATATAGATATAGATATATAGATATATATATATATATATATATATATAGATATATATAGATATATATATATATATATATATATATATATATATATATATCTATACAGACATACTAGGAGCCATAGTCAAGTCACCAAATGATGTGGACATCCTACAGAAGGGCCTCACTGAGACAGATGCCTGGTGTCAGAGGCATGTCATCCCCTTTGGTAAAAACTCTGTACCCATGAACTACCACATAAACGGCAGTCTACTTAATGCTGAATGTGTGATAAGGGACCTTGAGACCCAGATGGACAGTAGTCTCTCCTTTGATAATCACATCACCACAGTAGTCAGAAAATCCTTCTATGTGGCACACCTCATCACAAAAGGGTTCTCATCCAGGAAAAAAGAGGTCATCGTTCCCCTCTACTCGGCACTCCTTAGACCCATTATAGAGTACAATGCCCCTTTTAGAATGTACCATCTGCAGCAGCTGGAAAGGCCACAGAAGTACCTCACAAAGAGGATTACTGGCCTCAAACAGATGCCCTACAATGACCGTCTCAAAAAACTCCAGCTTTACTTTGCAGCATATCGCCTACTCCGACGGGATCTCTGCCTAACATATAAAGCTATGTTAAACCCAGAGCTGTTGGACATGCTACACCTAAAGAAATCCCAATCCCTCTGAGCTACACGCTCTAGGGACCTCAACCTTGTCACCACAATAAACAGGACATGCTGGAGAGATAGATTCCTGTCCCAGAGACTACCTATACTCTGGAACAAGCTACCCATCTATGTCAAGCAAAGTTCCTCATTAGCATTCTTCAAGAAAAATCTTGATGAGTGCATTGTAAATAGGAAATAAACCCTGGGGATCACTTCTGTGGCTCTGCTTGACAGGGGCACAGGAAATTAACTTTCCTGGGTGGAGTAAGCCAGGGAACCTTGTTGGCTAGGCTTACTTAAGCCCTTGGGCCATTAGCCTAGTACCTACCTATGAACATATATATATATATATATATATATATATATATATATATATATATATATATATATATATATAAATATAATATATATAAAAATATAAGATATATATAAGGTGCAAATCATATATGGAGAATACATAGAAGGATGTATATGCACAGATTTTTCCAGCCCCTTCACCCGAAAAAACTTCCACAGCTGACTATCATAACTGGTATGCACACCACTGAGAGAGTATATCTCAGGGCCATACATCTATCAGATAGAAACTGGTGCATGCCTGGATGAGTATTGTTTGTATACATACAGTAAGGTACCCCACACACACTCATAAAACATGCCACACTATGGTTAAAAGCACTTTAGTAATAACCACAGATGCTTTCCTAGATACAAAGAACCTGTTGGCTTCTGTTGTAGGAAATGGATTATATATTCACACTGACATATGCTGCTTAAAGCTGCACAGTGTTTACAGTTCTTTTCATAGGAATGCCTATTACTGCTACCTCCTGCCACCAGCAGGCATACAATGCACATTAGAAACCTGTGATACTCACTTGCAAGATGATGTTGCTTTACTGTCATGTGCTAAGCTCCAGGTGTATAAATTAGTAATATCTGAATCAACCACCACACCCACAAATATTACACAATTAAGTACTGTATCAACCGCTGTTAACATTTAAAAGTTGTACTCATCCTCAGACAGCTGTCATATCATTAAATTCTGAACAGAGTTTGTGTTTGCTCTACAAATTAATGCACATAATAATAATACATGTATTTCAGGGTAATGTGCTACCCCATAGAAATGTCCTATTTACCCACACACAGTCAAGTTAACATACTCCTACATAGTGGCAGCATGGCATGCCTATCCCTTTACAGAACAACATAAACAATGTCTAGGCATGCATACTGTCTAGGAGATCCTCAGGCATAAGAAGAAAACAAAGAAGCTAGTTACATCAACACTTTCTCACTACACTTGTCCTGCTTTGCAATCCCCTCCAACTCAGTTTGTTCTTCCACCTCAAACTCTTGTAGTGTGCCAAGACCCATGGCAGATGAGGGTGCTTATATTGTACAATTTAAAATTTTCTAGCAAGGTGATCGAGCTAATTTGGCACCAGCTAATGAATGCACCTGAATCACACATTTTGTTTATTGCAGCCATGGCTATTTCCATGAGCACCTCTGAAACACAGTGAACATGTGTGAGCAACTTAATGACCCCTCCAGTGAAGAAAAGTAATGCATATCACTTTTGTATCCTACAGAGATACTAAAAAGCACAACTTTCATCACAGTTCAGTAGCATGAAGCCTGTGCACACTTTTCATGTCAGTTTTCACCCACTAACGCCAAAATGTCACACCATCCTTTTGTGTGATAAGCAATGGTAGCACCAAGACCAGTCACTTAAACTAGCTGCCCAATGTTGTATGCCACATGTTGACAAACTCAGCATGTGTCACCATAAAAGAGTTGCCATAGTTCTCTGAAAGGTAATCTGTGAATGGTCATGGCTTCCAAGGACACTCATTTTGGCAGGGATTCCTTGAGATGTAACAAGAAAAGCAAAATATTTTTATACTTGCTGCATAGAGACCACTGGGAGCACCTGACTGGGGAATTCAATGGAGGTCATTAATATGAAATGGATGCTTGGCACAATTTTGTTAGGGTGGTGTCAGACACCACTGGCATATCCCACTCTGGTCAGCATTGCCAGCACCAGTACAGTGATGTGCAGAGGCACCATCCTGTCCAGTGGAAGGAAGACGTCAGAACAAGGGGCCTTGATATGTACTGTAAGTACTGATTAGTAGTTACCTGTACTTTAATTCAGTTAAATGGCCATCTTGGACTTGGTACACATCAATTCATTCTTTCTGCCATTCGGTCTCTGTGTTTTTGGAATCGATTTGACAGATCCCAATATTTGAAATGGTTACCATTCCAACTGCTTGCGTGTACCACCTTCCTCCTCCATCCTCCCCTTCTTAAGTGTCCTTCTTGTGTCTGTATATCTATAACTCCACTGTCACCACCAAGCATATCAGCACCTCCCTGTCTTTCTTTGTTTCTGTTTTATGTTTGTTTGTTTCTTTCTTTGTGTCTCCCTACTTCTAATTTGCAACCACTTTCCATGACCTGTCTTATTCTTTACATCCTTGCTCATATTTTCTTCTGCAAGAAGAGAAATATTGGGCACTGTTCCCTGGGGAAAAAAGTTAAAATCTACATCCGACTCTCCACTTCCATTCTTATCTCCCCATTTATTTGTGTGTATGTTCTTCTGCTTGCTGTACCCCTATGCCAACTGTCATAAATACCCATTTCCACCCCTTTTAAAAAGCAAAAGATATATATATATATATATATATATATATATATATATATATATATATATATATATATATTGCTGTAGATGTTTTAATGTGCTTAAAAGCTTTCTCATAGCATTGCTATGTAATGCATGTGTATATACTTAAGTGTGTAGCTGCTACCAACTCATCTATCTTCATTACATCATCCCTGGATGCATTTACTGGAATTTCTTTGTTTGCTGACCCTGTCAATTCTGAGTGTATTTTTTAATTAGTGTTGGCCTGGGCTGTGAAGTTCCATCTGTTCAACTGATGATTGCTTTGGGCTTCATTGTACTATAAGACATATCTAAAGGGTCTGCAGCTCCATTGTAATAGGCATTTTCTGAATCCCAGCAGTTAACAACATAAGTTTTACTTTACCCTGAGTATTGGAACCATTCAGATCACAGTGATTGCGAGGAAAGTTGAAACTTTCACACATCAGAAATGATGAGAAAGACAAGCTTACTATTATGAATGTTAATATCTGACTGGAGTGTTGCTCACAGTGTCTGCCATACATGTTATCTTTCTGGAAATAATCACAGTCAAAATTACAGGAACACTAAAAGGAAAGTGATCACAGGACCCATAAGATGCCTAGCCAAACACACCTTAAGAAAATGCACTCATAAGTTCATACCACCCTTTACAAGCATTCCACTCGGTAATGTATGGTCCCTGAATAAATTTAGCACCTTTGACAAAAGACCTGTCTTACTGACAGGTGCATAGATAATTCATAACATGTCATTTTTCAAGCAGTTGAAAGCATGACCGAACCCCTCTTTTGTTCACAGGTAATTATCAGAAAGGTAAGAATTTATGAGTTATTGTGCCATATAACGAGGGAAACAATTAGGTTAGGAGCATAACTAGCCCTACTGGGAAACTACATTTCATTACTTCAACAGAGCTGATAAAAATGCTGTCCATGTCAAGACAAGTCTTTTTACAAAGGCTTGGGAGTGGGGTGAAACTGTCAGTAACTAGCTTTTTATCAAAAAGGAAAGATAATTATTTTAATTCTGCTTAAATATTTAAGTTGCACTTGTAGTGACCTGTGTGATGATACCCTTTTCTACTTTTATGTTTTCCATGTTTTAGCCAAAAAGCTGTTTGCATTTTTAGTTTGTTCATTAGTTTTGTATTTTAATTTGCAGATTTCCAGTTGTGGGAAGATTGAGTTCTACAGAATTCTGCACTTCTGTTTCTACAAGTAGAATTGCTTGTTAAAGCTATCCATTTGTATTCAAACCCTGATGGGCCATAACATTATAGTTTAATTTACAGTTGTGGCAAGACTGTTGACTTCAAATCAAAGGGGGGGCTGCAGGAAACAGTTGAATGGCTGGGGCCAATGGGAAGGGGTGTGATCAACTAGAAAGGGGGCACAGCTATGCTCAAAACCACAAAACTGGGACTTTAATTAAATACACTGCACTGGGTGCCAGACCATCATTATGAGAGTCCAATCAAGACAAAATGAAGTGGAGAAGAAAAAAAATATTTAAATGCATTATCTACATGACAGCTTACTTAATATCTAGATGGAAACAAAAAGGTTGTGAGGCATGAAAAAATAAATTACTTTTTAAATACATTACTGGAATGCCAGTCAAAATCAAGTATAAAAAAAGAAGCAGCACTCAACTCAAACCACTTCTCCTTGCACCACAGTTCTAATTATGATTTATATTCAGCTTTATAAAAGTACCAAGTAACATGCTGAAAGTAGCAATCTCTGTGATACCCCCACTTGTAAAAATGTTTCTTTTCCAAAAAAGACCTGCTGCCTGACAACAACTATCTACTTGTGTCATGGGGAAAACATGATTAAAGTAAAAAATGAACAGTAAACAAGAAACAAGTTCAAGATAAATTGCTTAAAGGATTACTGCCCAGGTTATGGACCACACATGATAGATTGGCATTCTGTTTAGTTTATGGGTAAAGCCTGCAAATATGACTACAAGTCTCCAACAAATGTAATGAGCTTCTGAAAATACTGTAATCCTGTCTTTTATTACAAATACTGTCATATGCATTTCAATACCTAAGGCTTATATGTTACTTAAATATTCTCTGCATGGCAACAACAAAAAGGCTTTCAATGTTAGTAATTCTTTAACAGTATGCTTATTAAAGCTTACTTGCATCTTACAATCTCAGACAAGCTTACCTGATGGTCATTAAAGCATTGCTACATAAACACAGAGCAACAGGCAGTGCAACAACATGTATTTTCTGAAAATAAGAAGCATAAATCAACAGTATAAAAATATGACAGAAAACCAAACATTCTGCAAAATCAAAGACAGATGAAAAGCCACTGTAGTACTTGTGTCTACCTTGGATGGGGGGATACTCTGCACACATACATTGCATAACTTCACCTTGCCTTGCTGGGACACGTCCAGAGTCACTACATGGGGGAGTGGGGTGCAACAAGTATGTCACAATTTGAAATGTCTCTGGCTGACAGTGATTGCCCTGACACATTTTCATACCTCTCAACCTCAGAGCAAGAAATCTGGACAAAGCATTAAATAGAAGTAGGACAAAGGCCCAAAAATAAGGAAAAATTTTACCTATTGTTCTTATAAACTTAGAAAGATAATGGAATAGTAGGTCTTGCATTAGCATGCATTTTCTGAAGGGTATGAAATCTGAAACTCAAATGTCTTTCATTATTTTCTAACTTCAGTCTTTAATGATTTGCCACTAATTTGCCAGAAAAACACAATTTTATGAAAAATGGACCAAAAATGTGATGCAAAAATATAAAATAGCCACACAATACAGCTGGGAACCTGTCAAAGAAGGGATACTTTTTAATATTAGTACTGTTAAGTTGAGCAGCTGACAAAATAAGAGAATCTACATGCATTTCTGAAATAAAAGTAATCTATAACTCTGCTCATTACAATTATTTATCAGTTGTAAACACTCCATATTTTCTTCCAAAATTGCCATTTTGTGGAGGGATTATTAGGGGAGAGCAAACATTTGACCTAAAGTTGGGAACTGTTGAGAGGTTTGGATATACCTAATTCTATAAATAAATTTATTTGCACATACCTCTCAACCTCTTAATGCAGGAAATCTGGGCAAAGCCAAATATATTGGGGAAACATACAGACAGTACTGAAAATTGCTCTTGTATAAACTTAGACAGTTGACAGAATAACAGGTCTTGCTTTAACATGCATTTTTCTGAAGAGTATGAAGTTGAAGCTCAATGTCTGTCATTATTTAGTGATTTAATTCCTAAAAATGGGGCCTCCCCCTGCAGCCATTCCAGTGTCCCATTACTTGGCTATTTCACGCAATTTGCCATAAACACTGTGACGTGCATACTGTTTTACTTCTATGATGATTTGGATTTCATTTAAAAGTTTTAGTTTACATTTTACAGCACAAACACTAATAGACATCTGCTAAACAAAGCAATACAGTCTCACAATGAAAATAGACTTGGCATTAAAACTTCTCTGCTCTTTAAACTCACATTCATTGAAACAGCATTGAAACCCACATTCAAAGAAAATAAATCTGGCCAGTGGCAGATAAAGGTTAACTATGGGCTGTTTTCAAATCATAGGCCTCTTGCACATGAAACATACATGTGTTCTTTGATACACCTTCCTGACTGTATTAAATTATATTCCTTGTGTAATACAGCACAGTTGTTAGAGGACATTTTAAATGTATTGTTTTGAACATTTTTCCAGTAAACAATGAAACAAAATCCATGCACCAATAATGACAAAACTGCCCAATTCAGAACATTTCCATCATAAAAGTCTACTGAAACTTCTACAGTCCACCAGTATCAGTAAATATGCACAATTTCTGCAGAAGTAAAAGTCATCTAAATAATTCCACATTAAAGAGATCCGTAAACAACATTATATTTCACTGTTTCATCTACAAATAAAGTGCCTGTTGCCCTTGAGGAATAAATTACCCATGTTACATTAAAAAAATTATAAGCTAGTAATATTGCAATAGGGAATGGATGGCAAACTGATAACAGGTTAATAGTTGCTAGGTATCTCTGCCAAAGAGGACATTCTCAGGACTGCAGCATCCACTCCCTTTAAAAGTACAACACAGTACAGTATTAGCAATGCATCTACATACTGTCAAAGTAGAACCCACAGCCTTCCGCATCAAAAGCAAGTACCCTACCTGTTGCGCTATTAACAATGCAAGCAGACTCACCATAAGCAGCGCTAAACTTCTCTTCATCTGAAGCTCTTAGTGCCTTGTAAAATCCACTTGAAACATCAGCTGTATCTATTAACTTTGCAGCACATGAGCACAAGAAATCTGGAAAAAGCCAAATTTATTGGGGGGGAGACAAAAGCCCAAAAACTAGGGACACATTTTAAACATTGCTTGTATAACCTTGGAAAGTTGCTAGAATAAAATGCTATAGTACTGCCATGCATTTCACTGCCAAGTCTTGGCCCCAGGACCCTGTGCACTACAGTCATAGCAACATACCACTATGCCAAATCAGCTGTTTCTTGAAAGACAGGAAGACTGAAACTTAAATGACTATCATTTAGTGATTTCACTTCTCACCATAGATCTCAACCTCTTAGGAGAAAAAAAACCTGCACAAAGCCAATAATGGGGGAATACAGCCCCAGAAATAGGGACACATTTCAAATATTGATCTTATAAACTTAGAAAATTGCTAGAATACAATGTTTCATGTTACCATGTACTTTATGAAGAATATGAAGTCCGAAATTCAAATCTGTCATTATTTAGTGAATTCAAAATCCATAAAATTACATATTTTATGAGGAACAGAACAGAACAAAAATATGAGGCAAAAATTTGAACGCTTTTCACAAGTGGTGGTGGGTAGGGAATTCAGGCTCTTGCTACCTGTGGCCAAGGTTGAGGGTTTGAACCTGAGTTATTCTCTTTAGCCACCAATTATAGTTACTGGGGCATTTCACACACACACACACACACACACACACACACACACACACACACACACACACACACACACATACGCACACACATACACACACACACACACACACACACACACACACACACACACACACACACACACAAACATACACACACAGTCCGCAACTCCTTTCTGCCCACAGAATAAGCTGCTTCCATTCAAAACTTGGTGCCTTTGTGCTGGACAGTTCCCCATGCAAAGTTCTGCTCTGAGTTCATATTCTGGAATGCCATGCATGTGTGTGCTGCCTCAGCTCATTCTGACCATGCACAGACTGCAGACCTTGCAGTCTGATCTCCGATACTTCTGCGGCATCTGTAGACTGCTGCCTGCTTTCCGAAACAGCAGTCTAGATTCAAGTTTCCAAGCATGCATGAGTAAGTTCTGGGATATTTTTTTATTTTGGTTACAAATGGAGATTTTTGGTTCACAGCTGAGGGACTGCAGTCCAATAGCATGAGTTGCCACTGCAGATTTGTGCCTTAGTCATTTATTTCTGCATTTTTCCATAAACAGTGTTACCAGAAAATTTCTGCATAGTCTGCTGGCTTAAACTGTTGTGGACGTTCAATAGTGAGAGATCTGTCTCTGCCCCAGTTTGCGCATCAATTATTCTGCTTTTCATTTACCCACTTAAAGTTGAATTATCTGTCTGTGTATTTTAAACCTTGCTAGGCCATACTCTTGTGGATTAATTCACAGTTATGGCAGGACAGTTTACTACTACCAGATATGAGCCTTAGTCAATTAGCATTGCATTTTTTTCCAGAAACAGTGTTACTGGTAAATGTCTGCATAGTCTGGTGCCTTACTTCAATAGTGAGAGTAATGGTTACAGTTTGTGCTTCAGTGCTTTTATATTCTGCTCATTATTTACCTTCTTAAAGTTGCAGTTTGTGTCTGCACCCCCCTCCACTAACACATTAAACTAAAGTTTCTGAAGGGGTTCCAGTGTTGGCTTTATCTGATTGGATGCCTCTCTAGCTAACATGCTTTAAAATGTCTCCCAAACCTTATCACCCTTCTGCTGTGGAGGTTTTATGAGTCTTTGTCTCTGTCCTCCACCCCTTGTGGTAATCTGATTTCTAAAGTCCCTACCACCACTCTTTCATTGTTATTCTCTGTTGTATAAGCTATTTAGGTACTCTTCCCACCCATTGTTTTCCATAATACCAAGTGCCACCCCTCAAACCAGCATTGCTCTTGAGTAAACCTCCTTTACTACATATTGTCTCACTTCCTAGAGCTCAGCAAAGCTTGAAGTCTTAGTCGGCATTCCAGAAGTGTTTTACTTGTATCCAGTGCCATCCAGGCAAAGTTAACTATCTTTGATTACTAACTTTCTCTTGCTTAAATTATAAATTATTTTGAATGATCATTACTATTTCCTGCTTTTATGTGTGCATTTCACTGTATTTTTTGCAAATAAATGCTCTTTCTCTCACTGTTACTGCTGTAAGACTGTCTTGAAATCTCCTTCAGCAGGGGATTTCCAGCTAGCTATTTAACTGGTTTGTGGTAGCAGTGCACTTGTGAGTCTCTTCATTAGGAGGACTGGGTTTATTCATGTTGTGGCAAGAAGTGTTTGCCTGATCTATATGAGTGGACTTGTAATGTAGTCATTTTATCAGTCAGATGATTAATTCATTAGCTTTCTGTTTTTTTTTTCTGTGATGCTATAAAGTTTGCACATTTACATGGGTTAGCAGCACCCTATACAGTATCAAACACCAGGAAAGCAAATTTTCCATGTAGAATAGTCTATAAAACTATACCTTGTAAAGCAGCAATACAGAGCAAATACATTGCACACTGACAGGATTAAAACAGCTAGTTGAGCACTGAGTGGCAATACCTAGAATGTAAATATTAAACTTAGAATTTAGTACTGTTAAACATAATCTGCCCAAATAAAGCACACCTATTTCTCTGCACCAACAAAGCACACTTAATAGTCTTCTAACCACACCTCCTTGTAGATCACCAATCAAAGGACTGGACAGTATGGATATGCAATTTCCTAACTTCTCTGTAGCCAGCTTGGAGGATATGGACATATTGAGACAATGTAGCAGTTGTCTCATGTTTACTGATAACCACTTAATCCTTAAAGAAGCAGACATAGTATGCAAGAGGTGTACTTACACAATGACACTGAAGGCTAAACTCTTGCATACAAGGGCATGTCAGATTATCAGAACCACAAGCACTACACCCATCTCATATAGCACACAACATGCACCCTAGAAAACAAAGATCACCTAGACTGCCAGTCCTACCTCTCAACTGTCTAGATTTTCACTTAATGTCCAGAATTTTGACTCATATTTTTGGTCTGTTCCTTATAAAATTTGTAGTTTTCTGGATTTTTGTGACAAAACGGTGAAGACTGTATTCACTAAATAATTAAGGGCTTGCTTATCTGGAGCCAGGATCCAACAAATCACAAACTCAAGTCAAAATACCACAGGTACCAGTATGATCCCATCATAGTCCTTCTATGTGTAAATGACCCAAGATGTAACTCTCTGGTCTATATGAAGACAAACATTATGGAACTTTCTGTCTCAGGCTGGTATGAGCCTAGAATTGAGCAGTATATTACAGTTACTGAGGATAATGCCACAATATGAACAAAACATGATTGATTTCAATAATTGGCTGTCTTTTTGGTGTCACTCTAATTGGATCCAATATTTGTCATCTTGGGAGCTCAGTGTTAACAGACCATGTTGGTTTGCCAAGGATGGTCTTCACCTTTCCCCTCTAGGCTTTTGAATACTGGCTAAAACATTTTCCACCCCCCCATAGTGTTTTTCTTTTATAGGCAATGCCAAACTGATAAACCTACCGACATAGCAAAATAATTTGACTGAACTTCAAGATGTTACTGCTCTATACCTGCAACCAAGGTACAGGGTTTGAGCCTGAGCAAGATAATTAACCAAATTTCCATTCCTGATTAGGACATTTCACACACATGAACACACACACACACACACACACACACACACACACACACACACACACACACACACACACACACAATTTCATCTGACGTTCATTCAGCTTCAGTCCCATGGCTGCTGTGTTCCATTTCAGCTTCACATGCACTGTTTACTCTGTCCCCTGGCTGCACATGCACACCTGCTCTGCCATTTGAAATCTGCATTCACCATTTCAGCTGCCATTCATTCTGCTTCAGTCACATGGCTGCTCTGCTCCATGTCAGCTCACCATGGACACCATATCTAACTCCCAGGCTGCTCTGCTGTTAAATCTTACATGGTTTATGTTAGGATGCCATCCTATTGCTGAGGTTTCTGGGGCTTGCTGTTCTTTCAGAGAGTCTCCTGTGAGGTTCTAAAGCACTTAAATGCCCTGTGTTTATGGGCATCTTTGATCATTTTATTTAAAGAAGAGATTTTTATTTTTATCACCCCCAGGCCAACACAGGCCCAAGTCAGCTGCCTAGGTTGACAATGTTGGATCCAACTCTAATTACACATGCCCAAGGATTATAAGGCATGGAATTCCAAGATAGTTGTACACTGAGTAACAGCTTAATTCTAGTTCTCCCAGTGTAAAAACAGAAACTCAGCAGAGAAGGACAGTAGACTTGTGGTTATGGGTAAATTTCAGTAACTGGGTAGTAATTGTATCCAGCCTGGGAACCAGGAAAAAAAGAAATACAAAGGACATGGAAAAAGTCAGCTACAAAAATTGAGAAAGAAACACTGAGTGGGTAAGGTTCTGCAGCTGTTCAGCAAAAAGCAGTGCAACCTCCAGACATGAATTCCAGAAACCTACAGGAAGATATAAGACAACTGCACACAGACCTGGTTAAAATAAATGAAACACTGATGGAGTATATCAACACAAATAACAACAGACTGGAAAAATAAAAGAAGTTTAAACAAATACTCAGATGAGGTGACAAAGTTGCAAAAATCAGAGGTTGAAATGAAGAAAAGGCTGGCTGAATATGAGACTGTCCAGGAGGAGATGTTTCAAAAAATAATAGAGTTAAAAGACAGAACTCATAGGAAAAACCTGAGATTTTTAGCTATGACAAAGAAGCTGGAAGAAAAAACTGCATTATTTTTATGAATGCACAAATAAGCAACTGGACTGGTATTCCACAGCAGGAGTTGTTAGTTGAAATGGGTACATTGTGTGTATGCTCCAAATATGGCTATGAGAAAGCAACCTAGACCTTTAATGTGATCCTACCAGCAGAAAGAGTTGATTTTGACAAAACTGTGGCAGAAGGACAAAGTACTGAAAGTGAGAGACAGCAGAGTATTTGTGGAGAATGATTACTCGTTGTACAATAGGCAGAAGAGAAGCACATGTATTCCGCTATTCAGGGAATGTCAAGACACAGGTATGAGATTTCAACTGCTGTTCCCAGCTGTCTTCAAAGTATTCTTCCCTGGAGGGACAAAATCATTTTTTGATGAAGTACATGCTAGGGAGGAAATAAAAAATTTCTCAAGCAAAGAGTGAGCTGTGAAACAGAAAGAGATTCTGTTTCTTGCTCTCCTGGTAATAAAGACCACAGACAAGCTGTACCTGTGAAACTTTTTCCAGTGTTTCAACAGAAAATGCTAGAGTGAAGGGAGCACAAGAGCTGACTAGAACAACTGAGAGTACATTGGAAATTAAGTCATGACAGCATTTGGTAGATGGAGATGAGAAATAATAAATCCAGTAACATGGGGTTGCAATGCAATAATTATATGTGTGAATTATGATAGAACAAGAACATCTAGAAATATTGGACTTTTTCAGAATTTGTTGGACTAGTGGGGCACTCTAAAGCAATGTTCAAAAAATGCTTTGGGGAGGGAAGAAAAGAAGACAGAAAGTTTAATGTAAGTAAAGACGTTTTTTTATTAGCACTATGTTTGTGGTGTTTGTTTTTTTTTTTACATGCTATGAAATAAAGTTTTCTCAGTTATTTTAAGTGTAATGAAGATTGTAAACAGGTGCTGTTTTTTTTCTTTTCTTTCTCCCTTCTCTCTTTCTTCTTCTTTAGTTTTTAAAAAATGTTGGTAATGCAATAAAAAAGCCTGGTTAAAAAAACATGACAAAAGAAAAACTAATGTGCTTTTTCTCATTCTTGCATGGGGGAAATGACTGGATTAAGGACCTTAGATTGGTTTAGTAACAAGTTTTAAGAGTAGACAATTAAATAAAAAAAAGAATATTGAATACTATGAGGCTTTTTTCTACCAAAAACATGTATGTTCAATAGCAATTCAGCAGCTCATCTTCATGTTTCCATGGAAACAATCTGATAAAGAGAAAGTGGCTACAGGCTGGTGCAGAGTGACTGGCTGAAGAAAAAAGAGAAGAGAAATTGGATAGGAAATAATATTTTCTGAAAGCATTCAGGGGTTTTACCAGCTGGGAGAGCTATAAAGAAAAGAAAAAATCAATTAGCACTTAGTAGAAGCACAGGCCACACCATGCATCTTAGCATGTTTAACCTTTCTTTTAGGTTAACACAAGTCTGTCAGTGTGGCTGTCAATTTGGGACTTTTGTTCCTAGTAAGGGGATATAATTTCAGCATTTGAAGCTGTACATAGCTTTTTGTGTTACTATTGACATAATAGGTTTTGGGGGTTATTGGGATGTTTTTTTTTTTTTTTTTTTTTTTTTTTTGATTGAGGACTTTCAATAAAAGAAAACATTTAGTAAGATGTGATATATGCTCGAATGGATATGACAAGAAACAACTATATAAAGGTTCGACCTGTCAAACAATGTATGCATGTAAAACAAAAGCTGGAACTAGACATTTACCAAAAAAGGTGTTATACATAAAATGTGGGAATAATAACTTTATAATGCAGTGATGCTTTCTGTAATGTCTTTAAATGTCAACATTCTCACAGATAAATACAAAAAAGAAAGAGTAATGAACTATATTAAAATGTAGTGTGAAAAGTGTTATATTACAGAAGACACAAAAATAAATGAGCATGTGAATTTGATAAAGAAAGCTTTTCAGAGTGGTTATTCAGCAGAATATTTGGGACAAAGGAAAAAAGGAGTACTTATATTAATTTCAAGAGGAGTTTCAATAGTGATAGAAGAGGATAAAAAAGTCAATAATGGCAGATTTGTAGTGTTAAGGGGCTACTGGCAAGGGAGGAGGATTACACTGGAATGTATTTATACTCCACCTAAAAACTGCTATAATGGAGCTTAAGAAAATTATGGGAGAAATAATCAGTTTTCAGTAAGCAATATTACTTATAGGTGGGGACTGGAGTGCGATTTGCAACAGTGAAGATGTGTCTGGAGGTCCGAGAAGGTAAAGTATAACAAAGGAGGGTAGATGTTTGAAGGAATTTATGAAAATATTTGGTATGAAAGATGTGAATTCAGTAATAGGAGTTCATAGTGAATTTATACATTATACCCCAAGATATAAAAACTGGGCTAGGCTAGACAGAATTTGCATTCCACAGGAACATGTGTATGTAGTTGAAGGTCTTGATAGACACCCAATAACTATTTCAGATAATGCGCTAGTATTGACTAAAATAAAAACACAGGGCATTGAAATAAAAATGAGACACTGTCGCTTTCCCACCTATCTGTTGAAAAGAAAGGAATTTAAGGAATGGGTAGAGGAGATTATTTAGGATCTATTATAGAGGACAGAAATTTATTCTGAAAATATAGTTAGGGGGTGGGATAAAAATTAAGGTAGAGTTTAAAAATAGGGTGGAAATAAAGGAAAGGGAGCTATGGCTAAGAAGTAACAAGAATTATTTAGAGGAACTGACAAATATTAAAGTATTGCAAAATAGGGGGAATCTCACAGAACAAGAAGAGGATCAACTACAGAATGCTGGGCCGAAAATAAGGGATTACCTCAATAATATGCACGAGTTTAGAATATTGCTGTTAAGTAACTGTGTTTTGATAATAACAGTAGAGCACAAAAACTTTTAGCACAATGACTCAGGCAATAGAAAGTATAAAGGGCTGTTGCCAAGCTTAGGAAGCCTATAATTAGCAAGGTAATAAGAGATCCTGTAGAGGTATTAAAAATATTTTGGAAATTCTAAGAAGGTTTGTATAAAGCAGAGAAATATGGAAATCAAGAAAAGATACAAACAGAAATGTTTATGGAAGAATTAAATACACCAAGGTTAGAGATAGTTGAGGCTCAATTACTAGGATAGGAGGAGATGAGATAAAAATTGTGACGTATAACCAATCTACAGGAAAGTCCCCAGGAATAGATGGTATTCTTGTAGAAGTTTGGAAGCTAAGAGGAAAAAGACTGATAAAGAGCTGGAAGGTTTTGTTTAACAGCATTGTAAGAGGAGGAGAAGTACCAACATCCTGGAAAAAAACAGTTGTAGCTGTAATACCTAAAGAGGGTAAAGAGCCATTAGACCCAGCTTCATGCAGGCCCATTTCAATACTAAACCATGATTATAAAGTGTTCATGTCTATAATGGATAAAAGAACGTCAAAAGTAATGACAACATTTATAGATATGGATGGATGTGGTTTTGTGGAGGGGAGGCAAACATTTGACGGCACTGGCAGAGCACTGGGGGTACAGAGGGAAGCAGAGTGTAGGATGATCCAATTGTTGTTGGTGGGTCTTGGTGCAGAGAGGGCTTTTGATGGAGTGGGCTAAGACTTTGTGGGCAGGCTGGTAGAGGCATTTGCATATCCAAGGAGGTCATGAAGTTGATTTGGAGGATATTTGGGGGATCGGAGGAGAGGGATGAAGTGGGCGGGGTCCTCTCTGATGGTTTCTCCTTAGGCATAGGAGCCAGGCAAGGGTGTCTTCTTTCCCTTTTGTTGTTTGCATTATATCTAGAGTCACTGGTATTGAGGATGAGGGACTCCGAGGTTCAAGGATGTAGTTGGTGTGGTAGTCAAGATGGCTGACTCTATTTGCAGATGATGCTGTTTTGTACCTGACAGGGCCAGGGCATTCCAGAAGCTTAAAGAAGTTTGGGAGGACCCCCAGTGTTAGCCAGTCTAGATTACAGCAAAGAATTTGTTGTGCAGGTGGATGCCTAAAACCAAGGGGTGGGGACTGTACTTAGCCAGACTTCTTTAGGGGGAGAAGAGCACCCAGTGGTTTATCTCACTCATAGGCTCCAACCCAGGGAGGAATGCTATGCAGCTATATAAAAGGAATGTCTAGCCATAGTGTGAGCACTGCAGAAACTTCAGTCTTATCTGCATGGAAGGAAATTCACTGTAGTTACAAATCACAAAATTCCCTAACATGGTTACATTGAGCCAGCCAGCAAAATGCCAAATTGCTAAGATGCAGCCCAGGGTTGCAAGCATATATGTCAGTGCAACAACGCAGTGGGATTAGCAATGTCAATGCAGATGGGCTCTCAAAACAAAGAATGGGGTAAGGTATACCCATATAGATTCAACCCTCTCAAGCATCGTTTCTCAAGGGACACTTGAAAAACTAGCTTGAGTTCTTGAGGGGAGGAGAAATGTGATAAAATGTGAAGGCTGACAGCCTAGCTAAATAGAATTTTACAAATAATTCTGTCATTGTAAATATTAATATGATCCACAGGCTTGTTTGACAAATGTAAGAAAACTGTGTTATGTGGTGAGCTTCAAAAATGTAACAACAGTGCACCCTGCTGGAAGAAAGCTGATAAGTAAAGAATTTTATGACTGTGTGTGATCTCATGCTAGGAAACAGATGTCTGTAGCTGGAAATTTTTTATATTGTCCTATGAAAGAGATAATTACTAGGTTTCACATGTAAAGGGTCTTTTATTGCTGTGACTTCCTGGCAGCTGCAGATCGCAAAGAAATGTTAAATTTTAAGTTCTCTGAGCCTGGGAAACCTAAGCAAAACTGACAAGAATGATGTAATCTGAAATGACTCAGCAGTAATGTGTATTATCAATTTAAAAACTATCTCAAGAGTAAGAGATTGCATTTTGTATTTGTGTCTGAACTTGAATGCATCAGCTCACCAGCACATTGCCTTGCTCTGTAAGATATTTAGGTACAGTGATTTCTCTTACAAACACATAGAAATACAGTAAGATTAGTTTAGATGCTTTCCATATTTATGTGAGACTGTCCTACTATGTTACTTTAAAGTATTTTCTGTGATTTCTGAACGCTAATGTTATTGTGTTGAACTAATGAGTATTGTCTTGCATTTTTATTATTTATTATTAAATATTTGTAAACCTTTTAACTGTGTATGTTTTATGTAGAGATAATTTAAGGTCTTAGAGTACTTGTATGTATTTGGTGATACTGTATAAGCCACTCCAATAACATTGTTGTTTGTCATACTTACTATTTGGATAATAATAGCATTGCAAGTAGAACTGGACACCCTTTGGTAAAGGCCTTTATAGTAGCTGATAAGGGTGGTTGGTGGCAGGTGGTATTAATGTATAGTCTGGGCAGAAGGGGCAAAACTGGAGAACCTGTGCCAGCCTTCCCTAGGAGCATCTGTGTGTTTGCATATAAATCAAATCTCAAAGAGTGTGTGTGTGTGTGTGTGTGTGTGTGTGTGTGTGTGTGTGTGTGTGTGTGTGTGTGTGTGTGTGTGTGTGTGTGCTACTTGGGCAGGGACACGAAGCACTGGTTGGACAGAGAGTGTGCTGGAGGTTTTGGCTTGACCACTCACCTGAGATCTGAAATCTAGAGCTGTGCCAGAGGGGAGTCTTATTGGGGATCTGGAGAGAAAGAGAGAAACCAGCCCCAGGCTGACTGTGATCTCTGTGTGCTCTTAAGGGAAATTGTACTTTCCTGTGTGTGTGCTTGTTATCCTCCCAATGTGGACGCCCCTCACTGGTGCTAGTGTTGAGGATTGAAGCTCCTTGATTACTGGGCCAGTGCATGGGTGTCACAATAGTAACAGAGACAAAACAACTGGAATTAAGATCTTTAGAAAAGGGTAGGAGCAAACTACATAGGAAAAAATGGGAATTGTGGGAACAATACATGCAGGGGAGCAATGGGGTTTAAGGATGGCAGCACTTGGGTGAGTTGTGTGTTGTTGATTGAGGATAATTGGGTGGATTATGAGTGATGTATGGTGTTTGCAGCTGGAATGTGTTGGTGTGGTTTTGGATGTGAAATGCTTGCAAATATTATTGTGTTGTTGTGGTTTGTTTTCATTTATATAACTGTATGATTCTATTGTAAGTGATAGTTCAATAAAGATATTTCTAGTTTAAAAAAAAGCTGGAATTGAATAATTTATGTAATGTTGCTTAGGTTATATGATATATAGCAATATATCTGAAGTATGTTTGTTAATGTTAATTACACTTTGATTACTTTTGTATTAATGCAAATTTGCCTATGTCAGAAGTGATAATTCAATAAAGGTGTTTTAAAAAGGATATTAAGACTTAAGCCAGAAGGGCAGCAAAATGAACCTTATGTTAACTATATAAATTAATTAAAATGTGCTTAAACTAAGTCACTACAGTGCCTCAGAGTGATAAAACCCTATCTATGGCCCAGGCAACCCAGGTTTTATTAGTGGCTCAGCAGATTGACAGAGTAAGGGGAGGAATGGATGTGGTTATCTTAGGTGCTTATCAGTGACACTCCATAAGGGGTAATGTGGTACAAAGAAGGCAGTTGCCCTTTGATGTAGTCAATGAGAATGAGGGGTAAGGCAAGGGATTGGGTAAGGCATATAAAAGAACCCTTTTGGATGGAAGCACAGTTGGCTGAATCTCAAAATGCCCTTAGGATCCATGGCCTGCTCAAGCAATACTACAATAGTCTGGGAGGTAGGAGGATGGCTGGTAGACCCGGCATGGATGTGGGGCACTAGGGGCTGGTTTGGTAGGATGAGTTCTCAAGGGACCAAAAAATGAGCTTAAGCTATAAAAATAATAAATCTTAATATTATCCTTACTGTAGTTGTATTACAATACGTCAGCAACTGTAAATACATTACAACAAGCAAAGGAAAATACAAAAAAAGAAAACACAAGCAAGCAAACAAATAAATAAATAATTAATAGATAACAATAAAAGTTATCCCATAAGTAAAGTACAAAACCACTTATAAGGCATTCCATTCATAAAAGCCGGTGCAAACTACTTAAAGTCTTTTTCAGCTGAAATTTCAGCAGTTAGTGCAGGAAATTCTCTCCTCAGGCTACAACAGAAATGACAGACAACATAAGAAAGATGGTGGCATGGCTATGGTATACAAAAAACACATTGAAATCACTTCCTACCCCCTCACCCCCCCCCCCCCAACTTTCTTAGTGCTGAAATAATTCTCTCTCTCTCCTACAAATCAACAAACACATACACATGTGTATCACTGCCATCTACTATATATGCCTCCTGGAAACACCATCCCATTACTAGAAGAAATCCTGTACTGGATCTCTCATATCAACAACGAAGCCATCATCATAAGTGATGTTGATATAGACTAACTACTTTTCAACTCTGACTCTCCCACAAACTTTTCACTCTCATTGTTTTCACCCAAATTATCACTACTATGACTCAAATAGAAAAATGTAGTAATAAGTAGTCTACATTATACTGGATCCTCACCACCACCACCACCATCCCTATCAAAATTAACACTGATGGGTGCCTACCTGACACCATCAGTGACCATCTACTGACTTTTTCATGAGAAATCTAATCAGGGACATAAACACACACTTTATAAAAATGTGCATATACTCTCCTCCTTCAGTAATGATACCTTCATTAGCTACCTCAACAAATGCAACTGGGATATTCTAAACTACTTAATCCTAGATGATGCCATAACTCTCTAACAACACATTCCTTGACATACTGAATTAACTAGCTCCCATCAGATCAAAATTAATCAAATTCAGCCCGACCCCATGGCTCATAAGAGAAACCAGGTAACCCAATGCAAAACAGAGATAAAGCTTGGAAAGCATGGTCTACTGGCAAAACACCACAAAAATGGCAATATTGAAAACTGCTTAGGAAGCTTTCTAAACAAAAATATCATATCAGACAAAACAAAATACTTTTCCAAGCTTCAAGACAACCACCAATAGAACCATAAGCTTTTCTATAACACAACCAAAAGACTATTACAGCCAGGCCAGACTGCAGCTCCTTCACCAACTACCACCACTAGCTTGGCCCCTATAGCTAGCCAATTCAATACACATTTCATACGCTCTGTCCTCTCCCTACTTAACAACCACCCACCAGCCTTACTATCCTAAACAGTACTAATCACCACTAAAATAATTTCTCCCTCCAACCAGTATTTACCTCTTCTATCAAAATAACACCTCCTAAAACTAAAACATTCCACACCAGCTGCTGACAGCCTGCCACCAGAATATCTCAGATTTGGTGAAGATGCTATAGCATACCCTCTATCTATATTCATAAACTAATCAGTTACAGAAAGCTACATCCCTGCCATCTGGAAAACAAATCCCACATCATACCTTTACATAAAGGGAGAATCTCAACTGACCTATAGCCATTCTACCTCCACTCTCTAAAAATATTAGAAAAATGCACTCATTCCTAATTCCTTTCTCATATTTACAACACTCAACATGGCTTCCAACCTGACCAAAGTATCACTAGTGCTCTGCTCAGTTTTACAAAAATCGTGAACTCTAATAGAAAGACTGGCAACCTAGTATCGTACCTCTTCTTAGATGTGGCAAAAGCATTTGACAGTTTCACACCAATGACTGCTCCATGAATTATTCTCCCTTGGACTCTCCCATTCATCCCTTTGCTGGTTCCACAGACATCTCACCAACTCCAGGCAATAAAATGGAAATGAGATGTCTATCCCTTTCTATCTGTGTTGGTGTACTTCAGGGATCCATTCTTGACCCTTTACTATTGAACATATTCACTAATAATCTTCACAAAGTTATCAACGAAGCATTGACAGTACAATATCCAGATGATGTCAAGCTGATATGCTCTGCAGCAAGACCACCCCTCCTCCACAAAATAACCCAGAACTCTTTTTTTTCTTCAGTTGAGGCTTGGCTAGATGGCTGCCTAACAAAATAAATTCATACTGTTTTTACCCAAATCTCTGTCACCAGAGAAACTATCCTTTAACATCACATCAGCAAATAATACCTCAGTTAATACAGTTTCCAACACAAAACTTCTTGGTGTCTAAAATATGATGAACACTAAAAAATCAGGTTTCATTTAAATGCAGTTTGTTAGGGAAAAATACAGTATTCTCTTTCCATAAGTCTAGAAGTGCAGCCATATTAAATCAGGCCTATATATTTTACATTTTGCATGTAGTTTCAGTGAATGCACTTTCAATCAGTGAAAATAACCTTCATTCAAGAATACTGATAAAATGTGCTAACAGAATGTGCAGTACATTGTTTACAAACAGATCTTGCTTAGATGGTACAAGGCTTGAGAACCAAGGTTAAAGAGGCATGCAGAAATTTACAGGATTTTGGTAGTATTAGGAGATACTCACACAGTGAGTCAAGTCAGCTTGTTCGACTGACAAGAAGAAAGATTTTGCAGTGCAGTTCACAGACGTTTGTTACAGACCCTCAAGACTGAGTACAGAAGTCAGGTCAAATATCCAGCATTCCACAACATTAATTATATTATTCAGGAGAAAAAAAGTTAGTTCTTAATATAACGAATGCAGGAACTATGAACATTATAATTCAGTCTATTTCAGTTTATCAGCACTGTTATTGGAGACAGTAAGATTTAATTTGGATATTGTTCATATCTACCTCCACTGTACATAATAAAGCATTCTTAACCAAACTATAGTGTATGCACACTTTTATTCTGAAAGGTAAAATAAGATCTGGCACCTAGTTAGCACAGTTCTGGGTGATCTAGACATAAAGACATTCATTCCAGTTTATTTCAGTTATTTCCAGTTTATTCCTGTATTACAAGGTCCTATAAATTCTTACAATGGTGAGCCTCCATCAACAGTGGGACAATATTTGCAATAAAAGTAAGTCCCCAGACCCCATAGCAACCTTGCAAATCTTATCAGAAATCAGACTACTGTATTTTACAGAGCAGCAATGTTCTTACTTCAGAAAATCTCCAGTAAAGTCTAAAAGAACTTCATACTCTCCCAGATCAGTGTAAAAGACATTATCCAGTTAACAGCAATCTACTGGAAACCATCACCACCTCCCAAGCAGATAACAGACTACTAGTGTGATGTCACAGAGCCAGGAAAATCCTTATGATAGGGGAGTTTGAAAAAGCTGTTTGACATCTGTCAACATTCTCAACACAATTTTATTATAATGCATTTTCTAGCTAAATCAGAGAGCAACTCTCAGAAAGGTTTAATTATATCAGTAAATGTAAATTGTATAAATATGTCAAACAGTACTTCTACAGTAAAGGCACCAGTAAATGTGCAGTTTAAAGTTAAAAACTGGGTAAAGCAGTCTGACAGTGTTCTAAAAATCCTCATTTAGATTTTAACCTTTCAGAGTTCTGCATTGTCTTAGTTTTGCCTGACTGAATTATTGTTTGCCTGACTGAATTATTTTATATATTTCCTAGAATTTTTTATATTTCTCATCTATCCTGAAACTGTTTTTTTTTTCCTCTCCCTCCCACCATATTCTTGTAGTGTTGTTATAGCTGGTGGCTTTGCAGTTGCCCGCCCCTTCTTAACCTTGAATTTTTCTTCTTGTCCTCCTTCCACTCTCCTTTCACTTAAAATTTGCACTTTATTTTGCTTTTGCCTCTTCTTAAAAGTACTCAGTTGTATTTATCCTGCTGCATTTATTACTGCTTGATAGTAGCCTGATTAAATTGTAACTGTTATTCTAAGCCTTTTGGTTTAAGCACTTGGGCTTCAAACCAGTTGTTTTACATTAAGAAGGTTTGTGGTCTGCACTGTTGTGGCAGGACATGTGGCCTACATCCTTTTAAGTTGAGAATTGCTAATTGAAGGCTCAGTGTCTGTTATTCTAAAAGTGTATTAGTTCTGGTTTAAGCACTTGGGCTTCAGGCCAGTTATTTTACATTAAGAAGGTTTGTGGTCTGCACTCTTGTGGGAGGAGAGGTTAGATTCTGCCCTTCTGAGCTGGGAATTACTGGTTAAAGGATTATTGCGCCTGCTTATCTGAACTGTTTCTTTCTGAAATTGGTGCGCCTTGTTTGCTGTAGCATTGACTAGATTCAGACCTGGTGAATCTAGCTTTGTTTGTATAACTTGAGCACTAATCCAGACCATCTTTTTTGCAGAAGGTTCCCCTGCACCCTAGTGGCAGGAATGTGCAGTTAGAACTTGTCTGATTGAAGTCTGCTGGAACAGGGCTCGGTTTTTAGCTTTTTATTGGTTAATTCGTTAATTTGTTTAAATCAGTTTGCTCATTTGCTACTCTTATATTGCTAGGGTTAAACTACTCCCAGTGCCATAAAGTTTGCTCTTCAAATTTTTCCTTAGAACTAGCCAGTTTTTTAGTTTTAGCACTCAAGTCTGTTTCTTTGAGCTCAGCATGTGTTCAGAACTCGGTGTAAGCACTGAATAAGGCACAAATTAGTACAGCACTCAACTTTCCTCACTTTTCTAGAGGAAAACAGATTTTATTACTTAATAAATAAGCACCTATCCAGGCATGTCTAATGGTCAGCTCCCAGTGTTTTCTCCTGTCTACCTGAGGAATCTAGGCATCTTGGGGCAATGCAGCAACTGCCTCATGGCGCTCCTCCTACCACCCAACACTACAACTTGTGAGAGATGCACTTATATAGCCAAACTGGAAGCAAAGCTGTCTTCACCCAAGACTGGACTAGACAGTCAAGAGGAGAAGGTAAACACTTGCACCACACCACACTCATCACATAGTCCCTCAAAACCTACACCACCAAAACACACACATAGCAACACAAAACACACACCTACATTCATGGATGCTCTCAATAAAAATCTGCTCAGGCAACAGAGACCTCCAAAGCAGAAACGCAAGCAACCACCAACCCTCAATACAACCCAAATGGCATATAGCCCACAAACTCAGTGTGCCACTCAACCATAGTCCATATGGCATAACAATGTACCCAACATTCTAGTCACAGGTGACTCTATAGTCAGGCACACTGATGTTCCACTCACCAGGCTAAACAAGGAGAAAGTTACTGTCAGCTGCCTGTTGAGTGCCAGGATCCACCACATAATGCATGCACTCAGGTCACTCCACAACAAGTACAAATATGACTCTGTCATTATTCATGTTGGTGTGAATAACCTGATACATACCTCCCTGGACTACATGAAAAGAGACATGGAGAAGCTCTCTGATCTTGTAGCCCAGGCAGGTATGACCCTAGCCCTGAGTAGCATCCTGCCATCAGCCAGAATGATACTACAGTACAAGGACAAAATGATTGACTTCAACAATTGGCTAAGCTTCTGGTGTCATTCTAAGGGGATCCAATATCTGTCTGCCTGGGATGATATGATCAACAGACCATGATGCTTTGCCAGAGATGGCCTGCACCTGTCACCCTTGGGATTCCGGATACTGGCTAAGGGTCTTGCCACCCCTATAGTGCCTTTTTTAGGCAAGGTTCAAATGAAAAATTCACCACCATAACAGGTACATGCAAGCAAAATCTGAGGATAATGCTACTCAGTGCTAGACGTCTAAACCTCAGAATGCATTTACTTGACGTACTACTTAAAATGGAGAACATCGACATCTGTGCAGTGACAGAGACCTGGTTCAAGGCTCCAGAGTGCACCCCTGCATTACCAGGCTATAATTCATACCACACATTTTGGCCACCTAACCTGGACTGAAACACTAAAGGCAGAGGCGTATCCATATTCATTAAGGATATCCACACCTCCAGGCTAGTTGCTCAGCATAATGCATCCTAGATTATCCAAGTGCAACTAACTCTGGGCAAGACTACAATCCAAATTGTAACTTGCTACAGATCCCCTACCATTCCCCAGGATTCCCACTCCTCATTTCTTGATACACTGGAAAATATTAAGGTACAGCCCAACACCCTAATAATGGGTGATTTCAACTACCCTACCATTAACTGGGAAAACTACTCATGTACCAACTCTTTTGCTCAACATTTTCTGGAATTCATAAATTCCAATGCCTTGGTTCAACTCATCCACATGCCCACCAGGAGCAGCAATATCCTAGACCTGGTCATTACCAACATGGGTGACCAGTGTTCCACACCAGAGGTCAGTTCCTTGTTGGTCAGATCCAACCACAAGCTAATCAGCCTAGAAACCCACATCCCTCCCCCACCCCCCATTAGGGAAACCACCGTAAAAGAGTTTTCCAAAGCCAACTTCACGCTTCTTAAGACAGAAGTGGCAAACTTTGCGACACCCATGCAGACGGACAATAGAGGTACGACTGCTGAATCCTACACAAATGCATTTTATAAGCACTTATAAGAGTGCATGGATCGTACTATCCCTAACAGAACCAAGATGCTATCCTCCAAAAAAAGGAAGCCAATCTGGTAGTTCCCTGCCATAAACAAACTCTACAACAAAAGAAAGAAACTGTTGCAAAAAACAGTAAAATCCCATGATTGGAGGAACTCCCTGGTCAGCCTCAGTAGGAATCTGAGATCCCTCATAAAATCCTCCAGAGTTAGTTATGAAAACAAAACTGCCACTGATTCTAAAGACAACCACAAAGCATTCTATAGTTATGCCAAGAATCTCAATGGCAACACTCAAATCTGCTCTGAGTTACAGCACAATGGCACTAAATATACAGAACCAACTGATATTGCCAACATCCTGGCAGGCAGTGCTAACTTTACCCCCCTCTCACCCCCTAAACGGGCCATCTCTCTACCAGAAGAATGCAAAGTTCCTGTAATCATGGCTACACAGGTAAAAACCACACTCTCCAAAGCCAAGAACACAGGATCCATGGGACCTTGCAACATCCCAGGCTGCATTCTACATGAACTACAGAATAAACTGGCACCCCACCTAAGCACCATGTTCAATCATAGCCTCACCTCAGGCTTTGTGCCCACTGAATGGTGCACAGCGATGGTTATCCCATTCCACAAAGGGGGAGTCACCATGGACCCCGGGAACTACTGTCCCATTAGCCTAATGAGCCTGGTCTGAAAGGCCATGGAACGTATCATCATGGAACTTATAAACAAAAAGATTGGTAATCTCCACACTCTGGACCCCACCCAATTTGGGTTTGTAAAAGGCAGATCACATCTCCTAAACCTGACAGACTTCTTTGAAGCAGTCACCAAAGTTGTAGATGAGGGTAAGGTGGTTCACACAGCCTATCTAGATCTCGCCAAGGTTTTTGACACCATCCCCCACTCTGGAATTATAGATAAACTCACTAAACTAGGTATAAATCCCTATGTCACAAGATGGGTTGCCAACTGGCTCACTGACAGAACCCACCCTGTGAAAGTAGCAGACTCCAAGTCCGACTTCAGACCAGTGACAAGTGGAGTAGCACAGGGTTCAGTCCTGGGTCCTCTCCTGTTTGGTATTTACTTCTCTGAAGTATAGGCTAACACAGAAGGTCTTTGGCTAACGAAGTTCACAGATGACTGCAAACTAGGAGCCATAATCAAAACTCCTAACGATGTGGACATCCTACAAAAGGGCCTCACTGAGACAGATGCCTGGTGTCAAAGCCATGGCCTCAAGCTCAATGCCAAAAAGTGCACTGTCATCCCCTTTGGTAAAAACTCTGTACCCATGAGCTACCACATAGGTGGTAGTCTACTTAACACTGAAAGTGTGATAAGAGACCTTGGGACACAGGTAGACAGTCGTCTCTCCTTTGATAATCACATAACCACAGTAGTCTGGAAATCCTTCTACATGGCACACCTCATTACAAAAGGTTTTTCATCCAGGAAAAAAGAGGTCATTGTTCCCCTCTACTCATCACTCATTAGACCCATTATAGAGTACAGCACCCATTTTGGTATGTACCTCACAAGACATCTACAAAAATGGAAAGGCCGCAGAAATACCAAACAAAGAGGATTACTGGCCTCAAACAGATGCCCTATGCAGACCATCTAAAAAAACTCTAGCTTTACTCCATCGCATATCGCCTACTCAGAGGTGATCTCTGCCTAACATACAAAGCTATGTCAAACCCAGAGCTGTTGGACATGTTCCACATAAAGAAATCCCAATCCCTCAGAGCTACATGCTCTAGGGAACTAAACCTTGTCACCACAATAAACAGAACATGCTGGAGGGATAGATTCCTGTCCCAGAAACTTCCCATACTCTGGAACAAACTACCTCTCTATATCAAACAACGCTCCTCATTAGCACTCTTTAAGAAAAATCTTGATGATTGAATGGGAAATATGTAGCTCTATCTTGCAGTATATAGTGCAATAAATAAGAAGGGGTACATTGTTTACTACCAGTAGATATAGTGTGTTCTGAGTGCACTGAATAAATAAATTGTCAGACTAATATTGATCTACAGGATATGCAGTACTACTGAAAATAGAATTGCAACTGTAATAAAGCACTGTCTCATGTTACTCAAATAAAGATTTATACCACAAACATTTGTGTTTACTCTGGTATGTTGAAGAAATAGAATGTGTACAGGTGCTTTACAGCAAATATGGCTTTGGCAGCATGCATTAACTGAGGTTGTTCTGATAACCAACTGTTTTGCAAAACTGTAGATTGCAGAGCTATAAAACAAGATATAAATGAAATATGAACTATGTCCTGCACTAAGATCTGAACCTTGAATAGTAATGTGTAATGTATTGTAGTGTGTCCCCTGCAGCATTGCCTTGCATTAACCTTTGCATTGCAGATCTCATTATTTCAAAGGATTAATATACAGTAAACTATCTGTCATGCATGAATCATAGGCATGTATGTTCAACTGTCACCACAGTCTCTGGTGACACTACACTTAAATTACAAGGTCAGACTGTCTACCCAAGAGAATATTAGGCAGAAATCAGTCAAGCAAAAGATGGCAGTTCCCCAATAGCTCAGTGTGATGGGAAATAGCTTTGTTGTTCATTTTTGCACACCAAGACCACAGTTTGAATCCAGGGAGTGGTACTAAGATATGTGAATATTTACACTCAAGTAATCTTGAATATTTGTAGAAGCAGTCAGGTAGTGTTAACATATATGTTCTCCATAGGTCTTACAGGTAAAGAAATGTTTGTAGTAGCTGTATGAAGGGTATACTAATAAACCATGTACAAACAACTGTTCCACTGTCCAACCCCATGCCTGCAAATGACATCAGGATAGGTGCATACACCGTGCACTCTTCCTGATACATGTCTCTCAAGTGTCACGCTGTCATGGCTAGTGGTCACTGCTGCCAATAACCTTGGACACAGATATGAATCCGGGTAAAGTACGCCAGTAGAACACTCACACAACATCAGTGCAGGGTATACCTTCTTCATCATATATGTAACCCTGACATGTATGAGCCCCTCTAGTCATGTACCCAGAGTTGTCACAGTTTGCCCCATACCATTCCACGTTGACAGTTTAACAGTTATGTATATGCTACAGTAGCTATGGGCCATAGGTAGATGTAAAGTGAGGGCAAACTTGTAGAGTATTGAGCAGTACTATTTTGAAAAATAGAATCCTATACAGTGTTAATGGACTTTTTTCTCTAACCCCACCCCTTATCTGCATCAATAATTATTATTCATGCACTATTGGTACACTGTTCTCAAAACCTAATGTTGGGACTTGTGTTCTATTATTGTTCATATATTTAATTGGCTGCATATTAACATAACTTCTTCAAATACCATTGTTGGTGGCCTGTTGCCATAAATGTAACTGGCATGCTGTTACAATGCTGACTGTTATTCCATTTATGCATGTCTTCTGTTTGTTATGCAATTGTTTCAATTCTATTGCTCAGGATTAATTGGAACACCCACACATGCTGTTATAACTAATTTTGAAATTTTTTGTTCATGACTAACCAATACATTTGAAAAACCTCAACACCATAGCCTATTTCAGAAGACAGATCCCGGCGGATCCGCCTGTCCCGCCTCACCTGGCCATGGCACCATGCCCCAGCAAGTCTGGGATCCAACCCAGAACTGCCTCCTCTGCTGGTCCTGCACCACCCTCAGGTGGAACTGCCTCAGGGGATGGGCCCCCCCCCGGGCATGGGCACAGAGAGGAACCCATCACCCACAAAAATATCTGAGGTATAGTGTGCAGGGTCATCCAGACAGAGTTAGATGGATGCCTGAGCAAGATTGAGGGCAGACTAGCACACCTCAAGGGGCAGCCTGCCCTGTTATCCAGCCTCCAGCACAGCCACTTTTCGGTCCATGAAGGGACAGTGGTGACTGCCCATGGGTGGGATCTCAGTCCCACTGTTTCCATCTGCGGGCACATGGACCTCTGATTCTCAACCACCCTCCCCATCCAAGGTGTTTACCCACCTCATGTGTCATACACCACCCCTGTCTGCTGACTTGTCTGTCTGCAAAAGCAACCTCTCCTACCCAACTTACCTCTCCAAATGTACCTACAACCTTTCCCCAACATCCCACTCTCAACTTAAAAAAAAAAAAGAGAGCATCTGTCCCCTCAAAAAAAAACACATCCCATACATAGCTCTCCATTTTGCCCCCAAGTACACTGATGGCAATCAATTTATCCCTGAATTACTCAACCAATGTATGTCACCCACACTCCTCCCTGTGTGGTGTGAGGCTCTAAATTTCAAACTGTCCACATCATTCACAGCTATTGCTGCAGAAGAAATGGAGAGCTTTGGTCCTTTCCTACACCCCTTCTGCACATCTTTAGCTGCCTTTCATGTTGTTTTTCCCTCTGCTTGGCCCCATTTCACCATTTTCCTATCACCCTTTTTTCTTTTCTTTTTTTAAATTAGCACGGGTGTAAGTGAAGCCAAAAAGGACTAAGCAACTCTTGGCATTGCTTAGCATCATGCAAACAGTGCAAACCCACTTAAAACTGCTTTAATCACTCTGTCTCAATCAGGCCCTGTTTTGCCCCACAACAAAATAACCACTCCTAGCAGGTCCCAAACCCAGGACCCTGTGCACTAAGTCAGAGCAACAGACGACTACACCATATGAGCTGTGGGAATATGTAATTCTTTTTCAAACATATCATGCATTACAGTCATTTAACATTAGGATAAAAAACATACTACTACCAAGTCTCAAACCCAGGACCCTGTGTACTAGGGTCAGAGCAACTTACCATTACACTAGCTGTAGGAATTTGCAATGCTTTTTCAAACATATCATGCATTACAGTCATTTAGCAGTAAGGAAAAAAGATAGCACTGCCAAATCTTGAATCCAGAACCCTCTGCACTAGAGTCAGAGCAATATACCACTACACCAAATCAAATGTACCACTACACCAAATCAGCTCTGGGGACTTATTGATGCACATACCTTTCAACTTCTTATTGCAAGGAACTGGATGAACACTGATAAAATGGGGGACAGAGGCCTAACAATAGGCACATATTTTACATAGTGTAGTTATACATATAAGAAAGTTGCTAGAGTAAAATGGTTTGTTTTAACATACATTTTCTGAAGGATTCAAAGTCTGTAACTCAAACCTCTGTCATTATTTAGCACCATCAGACCTCATATTATCTCAGTTATTTGCCAGAAAACAACAAATATTCTGAGGAACAGACCAAAAAATATGAGCACAAACTCCAGGCATTCTCTGAAAATATGTACAGTTTTTGGTATGCTGATGTATTTCTAAAGTTATCAGGCAGTATAGGGATATACCTTAAGGGTGAAAAACATCACTGCCAAATTATGAACACAAAACAATTTGAACTGCTGTCAGGGCAACATACCAGTAGGCCAACTGACCTCTTGAGTACAGCAACGGAGTTATAGAAACACATCCTGATAGCATCACACAGTACTCTGACATATAGTGGCCAAAATCACTGTGTACTTGGGCCTCTGACACAGACACAGAACCAGTATGCAGACCAATAAATGCTGTAAAGTGTCACATGTGACTGTACAGATTTTCACAGAATGTCCAGGGTTATAGCTCTTATTTATGGCCTTTTCCTCATAACATTTGTGGTATTCTGCTAAATCACTAGGATGATATCAGGATGGAAGTCACTAAATAATAATACACATTTGAGTGTCAGACTTCAAATCCGTCAGAAATTGAATGTCAAAACAAACCCTGTTACTCTAGCAGTTCTCTAAGGTTATGACACCAATATTTAAAATCTCTCCCTATTTGTGACCCTATGTCCACACATTTCATCGTCCTGTGTCCACAGTTCCTGTGCTAAGAGGTTGAGAGGTATGTAGACTAGCATGCAAAACTGTGGACACAACACATCAATCCAAACAGTGGGCAGTATTTCCACCTACCCTCTGTGATGCTGTAGCTCCAACACCTCCATAATGCCCTCCACACAGGCCAGGAAAAGGGGCAAGACCCACATAAAGGCCTTAATTATAGCACTGTGTTGCCATGACATTGGCTAATAGGAAGGCAACCCAGCTGTTCTGGATGCAATTAGCAAATGGGAGCAACAGACTGGTGCACAGGCCAACACCTCTTCATGAGCATTACCTACAAAAGGCAAGCTGATGCCTATGCTAAACAAGTCTGATACTTTCGTTAAGAAGACAGACTGCAACTATTAACAACACCTCTTGTGGAGTTATTCTTAAAAAGGGGTACAGCACTATACCAGGTATGTCATACTATTAAGTATGTAATGGAATTCAGCTGGGGGGATGCAGTCATGGGAAATAGGAATTTAAATAGTAGCTCTCAACAACACTTCCAGGGCTGTCATATTGCATGTTAGTCTGCTGTCCAGCACCTACAGCCATCCCTGATGGCTATGTCTGCAGCATACCTCTGAAATGGACAGGGTTTTACAGAATGTCCTGATATTTGACTCACAATTTTGGCCATGTTTTCCATAAAAGTTTGTTTTTCCTGACAAATTAGTGATAATTCATAAAGGACTGCAGTCAGAAAATAATTATGTCTGGTACTGCAGATGTCAGACACCTGTGAGTAGGTCACCCTACACCACATATGCACCACTCTCTGTTATTGTGCACCTCAGATGTTCCTGGAATGTCCACATGCACCTGTAGTGCCACTCAACTATTTTCCAGGTGTAGGCTGGATATTCTGCCCATATATTGCCCATAGAGGGCACCCAACATTCAATGGCAGTGATATGTGTGGACACATAACAACACAGTCTGTCACAGCAGTCAGGCCATTTTTGTTAGTCCTGCAAGTATCTCAGGTTACTAGGCTATGAGCCATGAACAGCCATATGCCTAGGCCACAAGTTAGCCCATGTGTACACAAGGCAGCAGCTGATGTCTCCATCCAACAGGAACACAGGTGGTATCCCAAGGGTGTATCTGCTATTACCCATCCATTTCACCAAGTCACACCTGAAAAGGTGTTGGTAGCTACCCTGCCTGATGTAGACATGGTGCCCATTCCACTGCAGGGTGATTGTGTGTGACACAGATGTGAGCTGCCAACAAGCCAAGTCCAGGTCGCTTACCAGGTTGAAGGTGTGTGCGCGCGCGTGTGTGTGTGTGTGTGTGTGTGTGTGTGTGTGTGTGTGTGTGTGTGTGTGTTAACACAGTGGAGCATGACCTGCGCTCATACAGCCAGCAGTCCCAGCAATGTAGAGACCATGATTTCCTCGCATGCCACAGTGAGGTCACTCCTGAGAAGTATGTATGACACTGGGTAGAGGGTTGGCCTTATAGCCTATAGGTGTATGGTAGATGTTTGTTGGCCTGGTATTCCCTGGTGGGGAACCTCAGTGATGTCCCCAGCTGCTACATGTGCTGTGTGATGTGAATGATGAATGGTGGATTATGCACATTAATGGTACTCAGTGGGGGGAACATGAAACATCAGGCTAAGGGGGGCAATGTATGCTGTAATTCTGGTATGTTCACAATACTCACACACATACTGTACTGATAGATGGCAGGGGTATAATGTGGGTGTTAGCGGTGGATAGTGCTAGCAAATGTGGATGTGTATGTTCTGTACGCAATCATAGCCAATGTATGCAGTCCTGTGATGTGCTCCCCTGTTCATGCCTTCCAGTTGGGATGTATCATAGACGTCACCCACCATGCACGGAGTCTGAGACTGTGGTGATCTTAGATTCCCTGAGACTACAGCACAGGTTGCTGTTGGGGAGAAGCCAGCAGCACATGCAGCAATGAACTGCCCCATGGGTAGAACAACCCATCAACAACGTTGGACACCATGGCAGGGGCTATGAATAGGTCCAACATCGTGCCACAGATTTAATACACAACACATGGCAAAGGTCTGCAGCTGTGCCCAGGAACTGTGCTGGCACTTGTGGAGGGCCTGCTACAGAAGCACCACTGACACCAACAGAGGAGTTCCTCGCCATCCTTGGTGGAGCCACCGCCTCCCAGGCACACATCCCCACATTTGTTGTGGAGGTTGGTCGCACAAAGTCATCAGCCGAGGAGCATACATATAAGGCTCCAGTGTTCATCACATCAATACTGTAGCATTCACAGTGGCAGCCTTTGCATACCTGGATGCATATGTCAGGTCAAACTGCATTTGTGGGTGGGGTTTTGAAATGTACACAAGTGCACACCTATTGCGACTGTTAGTGATTTGCATAGTATCACAGCTTGTACTGTACATATTCAAAAATGCACATATTATCCTGTACCAATGCCATGTGTGTGTGTTGAGGGACATGGCTGACTTTTGTGTGAGCTAACATAGACTTTACTGATTCAGCAGATGTCTACATAGGTGCATAACAGACTGGCCATGTTGTTAATGTATTGTTTTACTGGCTGAGGACTATTCAGAGGTAATGTCCACCTTTAGGCTGGATGTGGTCCCTTCACCTATATGGTGAACCACATACAAGTAATTCCTGATGACTGCCAATAATTGGTGCCTGAATGCAACTATGTTGCCATCCTGGGTATCAAGGCCTGTCATCGCAGTCTGTGTGTTTATGGGGTTGGGGCTGATGTGGGACATGGTGGGGACATGTACATGCTGTATGGCATGCTGACATTGTTGTCTGCATACAGCTTGAGGCTGGGACCTTGACATCATTCCATACCCACTGTATGTCTCATCGCAGTGTGTTAACAGCAGTTTGTAGTTCAATGACAGAGTGCAAAATACTTACAGTTCACACAGCCTTATGTGGGTAGAGCCAATTAGCACACATGACTGTATACTTGTGGGTTATTGGGGGCACCAGGTAGTCACAGGGCCTTCACATGTATACATATTGCACACACATATGTGACAATGAATGGCTTTGCAGCATTATCATTTGTGGAGTGTGGGACACAACCTGTAGTAATGTGACAGTTGGGAAGACATACCATGGCCATGGGAAGTGCAACACACAGCACTTCCTCTGGTTTGCATATGTCTACAGATTGTCCTGATGTTTGACACATACTTTCTTTCCATTTGTCATAAAATGTGGTTTTTCTGGTGAACAGTGAGAAAATCATGACAGACGAACATTGCAGATTGATGACAGCTATTGTCATGTAATGGCACATACACTTTGGAAAGTGCGTTCACATGCACAACCTGTTCTGGTATCTACTTTACATGCATGTCACAGCAATATGTGAAGATTGTGTTCAATGTTTGGTGTTTGGCCCATTTTTCTATATGGATCTAACCAGAGGTCTTTCTGTGCAGGATTGAGAGGTATGCTGGTGGCCATAACACAGGTAGACTACTGCAAGGGGATGTGCATACATACACACACACACACACACACACACACACGCACACACACACACACACACACACACACACACACATATACACACACTCATGACCTGCCCTTGCTGACAGCAGAACCCGAATTGGCCTAGTTGTACAAACGATACTGCTGTATACATAACACTAACACCACAGAGCTACTATAGTGTTGCAGTGTCTGTCACGAATTTTCAAGTGGGCAGCAATTGCAGGGACTGCTAGGATTGCCAATGGTGGGTTCACAAGCCCTTAACATGGTATAGCCATCTGAAATACTGACACAAAGCTGCATGGGGACATGCATTGAAACACACATGCACACAGCATTGACACTTTTCCTATTATATGACCTACCTCTCTAGTTATGTACAGTACAGACTGATATGACTGCTGCATGCACCACAGTGCCTTTGTGTTAGAAAATGTGTGACTGTGCTTCACACACAAACACACACATTTATATAGTTGGCTGTATTGAGACTCAAACACCTACCTACCTACATGCACGTACTATAATGCTGCCTATTTATCACATACACCACATTGCTTATAGAGCTGATATGAGTCCAAAGGTACATCTAAGGTGAATGACTTCAGCAGCCCTTGTAATGTAGGGCAATGAGAATTGTATTGGGTGGAACAGGCCTCAAAATCTTGTAACCAGCACACACACAGTATCACAGTTGTCAGTATTGAGATTAGAGCCCTAGCTATCTAGTCATTTATACTACAGTGTTACACAGTTATTGCACATGCCGTGGAGCTTATGGAGCTGAAGAGTGTCCAAAGGTACATCTAAGGTGACTGACCTCAGCAGGTCATCTAAAGTAGGGCAGTGGGAAGTGTACTGGGTGGGAAAGGCCTCACAATACTTTGCCCTACATACACAAACACACATTTTCTAGGACTGAGATTAGAGCCCCTACCTATCTAGTTATTTGCGCTACAGAGTGATGCAGTTATTGCACATGCCACAGAGCTTAGAGGGCTGAAGTGTGTCCAAAGGTACATCTAAGGTGAATGACATTAGCAGGTCTTCTAAAGTAGGGCAATGGGAAGTGTACTAGGTGGGAAAGGCCTCAAACCACTTTCACCTACAAACACAAATACTCACACACACATTTGCCAGGACTGAAATTAGAACCCCTATCTATCTAGTTATTTGTATTATAGTGTTACGCTGTTATTGCATGCACCATGGAGCTTATAGGGCTGACGAGTGTCCAAAGGTACATCAGAGGTAAATGACATCAGCAGGTCTTCTAAAGTTGAGCAATGGGAAGCATACCGGGTGGGAAAGGCCTCAAAATGCTTTCACCTACAAACACACACTTGCTAGGATTGATATTAGAACCCCTACTTTTCTATTCATTTGCACTACAGTGTTATGCAGCTATCACATATGCCACAGAGCTCAGAAGGGTAATGAGTGTCCAAAGGTGCATCTAAGGTGAATGACATCAGCAGGTCTTCTAAAGTAGGGCAATGGGAAGTGTACTGGGTGGGAAAGGCCTCAAAATACTTTCACCTACAAACACAAACACACTTGCCAGGACTGAGATTAGAACCCCTACCTATTTGCATTAGGGTGTTACACAGTTGCCACATGTGCCACACAGCTTAGAGAGCTGATGAGTGTCCAAAGGTACATCTAAGGTGAATGAAATTAGCAAGTCTTCTAAAGTAGGGCAATGGGAAGTGTACTTAGAGGGAAAGGCCTCAAAATACTTTCATCTACAAACACAAATACACACTTACCCAGACTGAGATTAAAACCCCTACCTATGTAGTTATTTCTACTATGGTGTTACACATTTATCACATGTGCCACAGAGGTTATAGGATTAGCAAGTGTCCAAAGGTACGTCTAAGGTGAATGACATCAACAGATCTTGTAAAGTAGGGCAATGGGAAGTGAAGTGGTGGGAAAGGCCTCATAATACTTTAACCTACAAACACACAAACACAAAGGCAGGTGATGTGATATTACAACCGCTACCTCACTAGTGTTACACAATGGAGCTCACCTTCATGCTGGCACATGCAACTGGTATGCAATTGTCTGCAGTAGGACATCACTCTATGCCTTTCAGGGTATCCCTGTCTATGACTTGCTCTCTGTCTGTGTCTCCCTATCTCTCTCTCTCTCTCTCTCTCTCTCTATCACTGTCTGGTTCTCTCTTCCCCATGTCTATGTGTGTGTATGCTTGAAATATCGTTATATGTTGCCCATATATATGTCTGTATATCACATGTAACAGATGCAGATATATAACATATGGGCCACCTACAGATAGCTGAGGGCCATCTGGTGTGATGGGCCTTGGTAGAGACAGTTAGGGTTTACATAGCTGTCTGTATGCCAAGACATATATGCACAATACAGTTATAAAGTCCGATGTGGCTTTAGTCATAGGTTGTAATTCTCCAAGTGTAGGAGCATGCCCAGTATGACCTTCTATAGTAAGAGTGGGACTCCATTCCAGAGACAGATGTACTCCGGTCTGGGGTTTAGTGTGCCACAGCCATACCTCTAAACCTGTTAGTACAAGAAATCTGGAAATAGTCTGGCAAAATGGGGGGACAATGGCCCAAACATAGGGAGATACTGTAAATATTGCTCTTACAAGCATAGAAAGTTGCTAGAGTAACAGAGTTTATTTTAGCAGACATTTTACTAACATGTATGATGTCTGACACTAAAATGTATTGTGTCATTCCTTACTGACAGAAATCCTCAGATCATCACAGTGATTTACCTGAGAAATAAAATATGTATGATGCACAGACCAAACTTATGAGCCAAACTATTGACATTCTCGACCAATCCGGACAGTTGAGAGGTGTGGCTACAGCCGATTCGCTGATGAAGCTGTGTGAACAGTCCAGCACCTTAGTGATATACTGGCTGGGGATCTCTTGCTTGTGTGCTATTCATCTTAACTGAAAAGACATATCCTGGTGTGGGTACAGAATGCAGTCTACTGAGCAGAGCTGTCCATAATATGTGTAGTATATTTCACATAGTACTGTGATTTCCTTGTATGTCAGTAGCAGAGCAGTATAGATTAATGTGGTGAACCACTGACAGTCATTTGTTTATAGGCTGATAGGTTGATATGAGGATAGTAGGCTATCGGCCATGAAGCCCTTATAACCCTCACAGATGAGAGTGTAGCCCGTGTTACGACATGTAAGCAACCAGAGCCCCTGTCCAGCAGGGACACGGGTGGAATCACAGGACTGTATTTTCGTTTCCCATGCACTTATACAGGGAGCACTTCACAAGACGTATTGAGGTACTCAGCTTGACGTGAACATGTAGTGCATTCATCAGATGAGGGAGTCTGTGGGACACGTATTTCTCACACCAACTAGCCATATTAATATCACAGATCAGGTTGATGCTGCACCTACAGGTTGATTGAGTGGGCCTTGACTTCAACATGTGCAACAGTCCCATCAAGGTTGGGTCTTGTTTGCTTTGTATGCCAGACAGAAGTCACCTCTGACGAGTATGTATGGAACTCAGTAGACAGACAGTGGTTTTAACCTATCTGTGTAGGTTGGATTCTCTTGGTGAGGAACCTCTGTGGTCTCTCCAGTTGCTGCATGTGCTTAGTGAGGTACTTGCCAAAGGGGGTTTTGTGCAAAATAATTGGCCTTAAAAGGTTAGAATGCATGGATATCATGACCTCTTTGTCCCTGGACGAGATACCCTTACTTTTGAGTTGGCCCATCTATGAAGCTTTCTGTACAATGGAAGCAACATGGTGGTCAGAATTCAGGTTGCTATCAACCTGGGTGACCAAATGTCTCAGTACTGATTGTGTATGTAGAATATTGTTGTTAATGTGATAATATGTGGGGACATCAGTCTCCCCGAAGGGGATGATGATGCATATGCAGGCATTCAGTTTGAGGCCATGTTTCTGGCAGCAGTCATTTGTTTTGTTGAGACCCTGTTGTAGGACGTCCACATCACTTTGGGAATTGATGATTGTTCCCAGCTTGCAGTCATCTGCCAGCTTGGTCAGCCATATTCCAGTGCTTTTAGCTTGCACCTCAGGGAAGTATATGCCATATACCAGAGGCCCCAAGACCAATCCTTGGGGTATGCCACTCATTGGCCACTCATTGCGGGTGTACTGCTTGAGTTGGCTACCCCTATTATGATTAGGTGGGTTCTATCAATGAGCCAATTTGCTACCCATCTGGTAACATATAGATTGATGCCTAGTTGACAGAGTTTATGTACTATGGCCAAGTTGGGAATAGTGTGTAAGGCTTTGGCCAAGTCAAGGTGGCCGGTGTGTTCCATCTTTCCCTCATCATTGCCTTTAGTTGCTGTCTCAGGAAAGTCAACCAGGTTTCACTGACATACCTCCCCTTGACAAATGCAGACTGTGTGGGGTCGACTATTTGGAGTTTGCCAATGTTACTGTTAATGAGGTCCATGATAATCCATTGCCTGGTCTTGCAGATCAGGCTAGTTAGGCTGATGGGTCTTTAATTTCCTGGATCGGTAAACACTCCACCTTTGTGTAAAGGGATGACAGTGGCTATCCGCCACTTGGCTGTGACAAAGGCAGTACCCAGGCTTTGGTTGAGTAGGGTGTGTAATGGTGCTGCCAGTTCATGCCTGAGTTCATGTAGGTTGCAGCCTGGGATGTATTCATGTCCCATGGAGGCTGTCTTCTTGGCTTTGAGAGGGCAATGATGCCCTGTTCCCTAGTGATAAGGGTTGGGTGGTCAGTTACTGAGGATGTCCTGCTTTACTGATGGGGGAAGAGAGGGGAGACATTTCCACTGAATCTGTCAGCCAGTAGATTGGCTATATCTACAGCATTTGTGTATGTGGTATCCTTGCCCACCAGTTCTGCACAGATCTGGGAGCTTCCTTTGGGAATGCAGACATATGTGATGAAGGCCTTATGATTGCCTGTCTTAGATGTGGGAAATTTGTTGCCTTTAGAGGATTTCACTGGTGCTCTTATTTGTTTGTTCAGGCTAAGGAGAGATTACTTGCAATTGTGCACCTGCTCCTTCTTGGTCCTGGACAGCAATGTTATCCTTTTGTTATGTAGTTCCTTTATTGCAGATGTTTCCAGACAGGTTAACTTAGTAGGCTGTTCAGCTGTTTATATCATCCCTCTGGTGGTTGTGACCAGCTTGGGAGACATTTTCATTTTGCCATGGCTAGAGGGCGGTCAGGAGAGATGGTAATATCAAACATGACCACTTTTTTGTGGGCTCTTGCCAGGGAGGATGATACCATATGGGTCCTGCAGTGGTTAAACATGTTGGTTAATGCCAAGTCTGACATATGTATCACATCTTGTGGGGGTATAAAGTAGCTGTCCTAAGGATTTAACATTGATAAGATGGGGGAATCTCTGTGCATTTCTGTTCTGGCATGGTTGGTTTTCCAATCAGTGGCTGGGTAATGAAAATAAGCCAGGATCAGGGTAAAGGGTTGAATCTTGATAGATTTGTAAAGGGCCAGATATGTAGGGTGAGTATCCTGAGTCATATATGTTGGCCTGTAGCTACCTATAATTTGCATAGGGGTCTTGTCAATGGTTAACTGCACTTGGAGTGTCTCGTGTGCGTGTCAGACTGTTTGACCAGCCTGGAGGTGTGTGTCTGTCTAACACATTTTTATACTCAACTTCCATTGGCTTTGCTGCCCACATTTTGGGTTCTGGCTGTGTGATAGGATGAGTGACCAGGTATGGATGGGTTGCTGTCCATAGCTGTGGCCCAGGTTTATGTGAATGCATAAATGTCACCATCTTCCAGGGTTACGACTGCTTACAATGAGTGTATTTTTCTGTTTAGACTCCAAGCATTTAGCAGCATGGCCTTTTATTTTCGTTTTGCTGAGGGTTTTATGTTGGTAGTATGAACCCCATGGCTTTCCCTAAAAAAGGCACTATGGAGGAGGCAAGGGCCTTTGCCAGAGGCCTACAGGCCAAGTGAGACAGATGCAGGCCATTTCTAACAAAGCAGGGTGGTCTGTCAATCATATGTTCCCAGGCTGCCAGGCAGTGGATCCCCCTGGGATGACACCAGTAAGTAAGCCAATTGTTACTAACAATCATTTTCTGTTTGTAGTGCACCATCATTCTGGGTCATGGTAGAATGCTGCTTAAGCCTAGGGACATACCTGCATGGGACTCAGATTATGCTACAGTTTGCTGTGAGGGGAAGGTTAGTTTGTTTTTTATTTGTGTTTTGTATTACTTTATTGACCCGCGGTGGTGGTGCTGCGGTAGCGTTGTCGCCTCACAATAAGACGCTGTCCGGTTCGATTCTCAGCTAGAGCATCTTCTGCGTGGAGACATGTGTGAATGGGTGTACCTTCGTTGAAGGTTGTGCATCAGGCCTGGCAAGCCGGTCATAAAAATCAACTGCCAATCATTAGCGGACCAGAGTTCCGCTGTGGCGACCCCTAACTGGGAAAAGCTGAAAGACACAGATTACTTTATTGCCATTTTCTGTTTTGTATACTGTGATTTGTTTTCTTTACACTGTGTTTTACTTGTATTCTGCTTTTAACTGCATTCTAAAGCTTAAAAAGAGACCACAGCTCTGTCTCTTGAGAGTCAGACAGAATTTTTTTCCCACCCAGTTATTGTTGTGTTCTTAAAAAACACTGTCTTTCTAGTTGCCTGCCACTTATGTTAATTTGACCATATATCTCATTTCCTCTCTGCTTTTACTGGCTGGTGTGAGTAAGCACAAAATTATCATTTTGTGAAATCCCTCCCCTTCAACTATTTAAATTTATTGGCCATCCTACTGTATTCCATAGTACCAGAATACAAAAGTGACCACCCCCTTTAAATCTATCTTGCTGTTTTAAAAATAGTGACTCTCCACTAAAACTTAACTTTTTAGACAGGTAAAACTTAAGTTACCTACTTTCACATCTAACTCCTCTAGTGCACACTGCAGTGTTTAGGATAAACCATTTTTTTCATCTTACTATTAAGCATCTATTGCAACACCACCAGTTATTGGAGAGCCCACATTCTGCCTCTCAGTAGTCATCTTGGGATTAGTGCTTCTGTTTTCTCCTGGTGAGAAAAGTGCAGTTACATTATTTCCTGGAAACTGCTGATCACCAGAAAGCTTAATAACTGCTTTATAGGTGACAGCTTAGAATCTGTTCTTATATTCTGATCCTGGTGAGAGCAAGAGCAGAGTGCATTGATTCCTGACTCTTTCTGGTTGGAAAGTGATTGTCTGTGCTTAACATACCTGATTGGTCTGGTTGCTATTCGAGGCATCTACAAGAAAAAGAGTACAAGCTTGTAGACCCTTGCATCATCTGGGACAAGACTGTGAATCATCATAGAGGCCATGGCCTGCTTCTCTTCTTGGGATCGGTGCTAAAACTAGCTAGTTTTTGTTAGAACTATCCATTTCTTTTGTTTCAGCACTCAAAACTGTTTCCTTGTGCTCAGCACTTGCTCAGAACTCATTGTAAGCACTAAACAAACTATAAATTACTACAGTATTTGACTTTCCTCACTTGTCAAGAGGAAAACAGTTCTTAGTACTTAAATTAATAAGCACCTGTCCAGGCATGTCCATGGGTCAGCTCCCGGTGTTTTCTCCTGTCCACCTGATGAATTTGGGCATCTTGGGGCAAGGTGGCAATTGCCTCATGTACACCAACAACATTCTCCTCCTAGCCAAATGACAGAAAGAAATGAAACACTCCACTGGGTAAAAAATGATGGAAGCAACTCTCCTCAACCTCGAACACTGAAAAAAGTCACCAGCCGGAAAAATGATGTGAGGATTAAAATAAAATGTTTGATGTTAATTGTTAACTGTATTTAAAGGGAAGGTTATGGTGATGTTTCTGTTTTCTGAAGAAGTTGGTACATTCATGCTGATGAAAAGCTTGTGGAAGCTTAAAGCATTAAACATTTTATTTTAATCCTCACATCATTTTTCCGGCTGGTGACTTTTTTCCATGTTCGAGGTTGAGGAGAGTTGCTTCCATCATTTTTTACCCAGTGGAACCTTCTCCTCCTACCACCCAACAGTACAACCTGTGAGAGATGCACTTATATAGCCAAACTGGATACCAAGCTCTCTCTAGCCAAGAATGGACTAGACAGTCAAGAAGAGAAGGTTAACACCTGCACCACACCACACTCAACACAGTCATTGAAAACCCACACTACCAAAACCCACACATAGAAACACAAAGCACACACCCACATTCACGGTGGCTATCAATAAAAATCTGCCCAAGCAAGAGAGACCTCCCAAGCTGAAACGCAGACAACCACCCCCACTACACTACCCCAATGACACATAGCCCACAAAATCAGTGTGCCACTCAACCTCTGCCCATAAGACAAAACAACATACCCAACACACTAATCATAGGTGACTCTATAGTCAGGCATACTGATGTCCCACTCACCAGGCTAAACAAGGAGAAAGTTACTGTCAGCTGCCTGTCAGGTGCCAGGATCCACCACATAATGCACGCACTCAGGTCACTCCACAACAATACAAATGCGGCTCTGTCGTTGTCCATGTTGGTGTGAATGACCTGAGACGTACCTCCCTGGACTACATGAAAAGAGACATGGAGGAGCTCATGGATCTTGTAGCCCAGGAAGGTATGACCCTAGCCCTGAGTAGCATTCTGCCATCGCCCAGAATGATACCACAGTAAAAGGACAAAATGATTGACTTCCCCAATTAGCTAAGCTTCTGGTGTCATTCTAAGGGGATCCAGTATCTGTCTGCCTGGGATGACATGATTAACAGACCACAATGTTTTGCTAGAGATGGCCTGCACCTGTCGCCCCTGAGATTCCAGATACTGGCTAAGGCTCTTGCCACCCCTATAGTGCCTTTTCTAGGCAAGGTTCAAATGCTAAATTCACCACTATAACAGGTACAAGCAAGCAAACTCTGAGGGTAATGCTACTCAATACTAGAAGTCTAAACCTCAAAATGCACTCACTGGAGGCACTCCTTAAAATGGATAACATCAACATCTGTGCAGTGACAGAGACCTGGTTCAACGCTCCAGAGAGTACCCCTGCATTACCAGGCTATAATTCATACCACATCTTTCGGCCACCTAACCTGGACCGAAACACTAAAGGTGGAGGCGTGTCCATATTCATTAAAGATATCCACACCTCCAGGCTAGTTACTCAATATAATGCATCTAAAATTATCCAAGTGCAACTAACACTGGGCAAGACTGCAATCCAGGTTGTAGCTTGTTACAGATCCCCCACCATGCCCCAGGATTCCCACTCTTCATTTCTTAAGATACTGGAAAATATTAAGGTACAACCCAATACCTTAATTATGGGCAATTTCAACTACCCCACCATCAGCTGTCAAAACTACTCATGTACCAACTCATTCGCTCAATGTTTTCTGGAATTCATAAACTCTGACACTTTGGATCAACTTGTCCACACCCCCACCAGGAGCAGCAATATCCTGGACCTGGTCATTACCAATATGGGTAACCAGTGTTACACGCCAGAAGTCAACTCCACGCTGGTCAGATCTGACCACAAGCTAATCACCTTAGACATCCATATCCCACCCCACCCCCCATTAAGGAAACCACAATCAAAAACTGCTCTAAAGCCAACTTCATGCTTCTTAAGACAGAAGTGGCAAACTTCACGACACCCATGCAGATGGAAAATAGAGTTACAACTGCTGAGTCTTACACAAATGCACTGTATAAGCACATACAAGAGTGCATGGATTGTGCCATCCCCAACAGAACCAAGACACTATCCTCCAAAAAAAGGAAGCCAATCTGGTGGTCCCCTGCCATAAACAAACTCTTCAACAGAAGGAAGAAGCTGTTGCAAAAAGAGTAAAATCCCAAAATTGGAGGAATTCCTTGGTCAGCCTCAGCAAGAAGCTGAGATCCCTCATAAAATCCTCCAACGCCAATTATGAAAATAAAATCGCCACTAATTCCAAAGACAATCACAATGCATTCTACAGCTATGCCAAGAATCTCAATGGCAACACTCAGATCTGCTCCGAGCTACAGCACAATGGCACTAAATATACAGAATCAACTGATATTGCCAACATCCTGGCAGATAAGTTCACTGCTAACTTTACCCCTCCCTCACCCTCCAAAGGGCCCATCTTAATACCAGAAGAATGTAGCCCCTGTAATCACGGATGAGCAAGTAAAGATCACACTCTCCAAAGCCAAGAACACAGAATCCATGGGACCAGACAACAACCCAGGCTGCATACTGACTGAACTACAGAATGAACTAGCACCCCACCTAAGTACCATGTTCAATCATAACCTCACCTCAGGCTATGTGCCTACTGAATGGTTATCCTGCTCCACAAAGGGGATGCCACCACAGACCATGGAAACTACCACCCCATTAGCCTGACGAGCCTGGTCTGCAAGGCCATGGAATGTATCATCTTGGAGCTTATAAACAAATACATAGGTAACCTCCAAACCCTGGACCTCACTCAGTTTGGGTTTGTAAAAGGGAGATCATGTCTACTAAACCTGACTAACTTTTTTGAAGCAGTCACTAGAGCCGTAGATGAGGGCAAGGTAGTGCACACAGCCTATCTTGACTTCGCCAAGGCTTTCGATACCATCCCCCACTCTGAAATTATAGATAAACTCAGTAAACTGGGCATAAATCCCTATGTCACAAGATGGGTGGCCAACTGGCTCACTGTCAAAACCCACACAGTAAATGTAGCCGACTCCAAGTCTGACTTCAGACCAGTGATGAGTGGAGTACCACAGGGTTCGGTCCTGGGTCCTCTCCTTCTCGGCATCTACTTCTCTGAAGTGCAGGCCAACACAGAATGTCTTTGGCTAACAAAGTTCTCAGATGACTGCAAGCTGGGAGCCATAATAGAATCACCTAATGATGTAGACATTCTACAAAAGGGCCTCACAGAGGCAGATGTTTGGTGTCAAAGTCATGGCCTCAAGCCAAGAAGTCCATTGTCATCCCCTTTGGGAAAAACTCGTTACCTATGAACAACCACATAGGTGGTAGCTCACTAAACACTGAAAGTGTGACAAGAGACCTCAGGACACAGGTGGACAGTAGTGTCTCCTTTGATAACCACATCACCACAGTAGTCAGGAAATCATTCTATGTGGCATACCTCATCACAAAAGGGTTCTCCTCTAGAAAAGAGGAGGTCATTGTTCCTCTCTACTCATCCCTCATCAGACGTATTATAGAGTACAATTCCCCATTTGGCATGTATCTCACAAGACACCTACAACAATTGGAAAGGCCACAGAAATACCTCACTAAGAGGATTACTGGCCTCAAACAGATGCCATATGCAGACCAACTCAAAAAAACTCCAGCTCTACTCCATCGCATATCGCCTACTCAGAGGCAATCACTGCCTAGCATACAAAGCTATGCCAAACACAGAGCTACTGGACATGCTACACTTAAAGAAATCCCAATCTCTCCAAACGACACACTCCAGGGACCTAAACCTTGTCACCACAATAAACAGAACATGCTGGAGGGATAGATTCCTGTCCCAGAGACTTCCCATACTCTGGAACAAACTACCCATTCATGTCAATCAAAGCTCCTCATTGGTCCTCTTTAAGAAAAATCTTGACAACTGGATGGGAAATAGAAAATTCAACCCAGGGATCACTTCTGTGGGACTGCTTGACAGGGGCACAGGAAAATAATTTTCTTGGGTGGCGAAAGCCAGGGAACTTTTTTGGCTAGGCTTATATAGGCCCCAGGACCAATAGCCTAGTACCTACCTATGAACGTATAACATAGTCAGCAAGCTGAATCATGTATGTCTTCCTATAATCCAGGGAAGTACATCTGATATCATTCACACTGCTATGGACTGGGACAGAGTCATGACAGTACCTGTTGTGGAATGACTTGAGTGCATGTGTGATAGGATGGATTATGGCACCTGACAAACACATAAGCATGACTTTCTCCTTATCCAGCCTGGTGAAAGTCACATCTGTGTGTTTCACAATGGAGTTTCCTATGAGTAATATGCTGGGTTTATAGTAAGGCCTTAGTGGTTATGAGACACTGGGTGTGTGGACCATGCATGGTCTGTGATGTGGAGGTTTGTGGAGTTCTCATGTGTTTTTGCCTCTGAGGTGTCCTTTGTCTGGGTTTTAATGAGGACCTCCACTTACATGACTGTATGTTCTGTAGTTGTGGCTGATGTTTACTGACTCTATACACTGCAGGGAACCTATGTTACTGCACAATTTGTTCTGGTGTGCACATTCTCTATTTGTCTGGCCAGTGGTTCCCCTTCCCCTTATGTGTGTTTCTTTGTCCTTCTGTAGTCCAGTCACAGGCTTTACCCACAGTGACTGCTGTTATATATTTGTATTTCTGATGTGAGGATGGTAGATGCTGTAACATCACACACAGGGTTATGGACTTCACACCTCTGAGTGTACCTATTTAGCAGGTTGTCCATTATTGCACCATTACATCTGCTGTGGTCCTCAGACAGTTTGTGTTGCTATGTTATTATGAGGCTACATGTTGGCCTAGCTGTCAAACCGTCACAGACATCTGGACAGGTCCATATATGACAGACACAGGCTCACACATGGGGACAGGGTGTTAATAATGTCTGCTAAGCATAGACAGCTGGGAGACCAGTTTAGTATTTGCTTGCTTTTTCTTATGGGTATGGCATCTGCTTCTCCACTGTCTGCCATTGATGTTTTGACATGAACCTTTCTTGTTTTACAAATAGTTTGGCAGGCAATTGCAATGTTAGGACAAGCAGAACAGATATACGAGGCATACTTGTGGTCCTTTTGTGACAGCCTTTCATTCCAGAGGTATGGATGGTAGCCAGTGACTTGTCAGTGCTGACACAGTAAGGTGGCAGCCATTTATAACCTGGCAGTACACTGACTTTCAGGTACCTGCTGTCCTACTATGCATTGTGTAGGTTACTCTGAGCTGTGTACTGTCCATATGTGTGGCCCCCTGTCCCTGACTTGTCCAGCTTTCCTACAGTAATGGATATTGACTTCTGGACAGTGTGTACAACTCCTACCATAGGTGTAGCTGACATGAAAAACAGTTGACACACAAAGTTTTGGAACATGGACCCTGTCAACCACAGTACTGTACCTAGGCCACGCAGCCACATCAGCCAAGAGTAAGTACTGCCCACATCCTGACAGTATTAACCACACATATACATATCTCATTGACCCCGCAATAATGTGGACATGCAAAAAGTTATCACATTGATTGGCACAGCCATGGGAATGTGTGCTCTGTTGTTATTACCCTACAAACATAAATGTTACTGCATTTCTATGGGAACAATGGAGGGTTGAGGGGGGCATACCTGCCAACTGTACACATTTGCACACACTATGCAGATGCTGGATTTACATTTTGGTTCCATTTAGCATAGTGCTGTGCCTGTCTTGGAGAATACTGGCATATCACTAAAGACCAAAGGTTAGAATGTAATGGCAGACATTTGTGTTTCAGACTTCTTATCCTTCAGAGACTTAATAGAACTGCAAGACCTGCTGTGATATCACTGTGTAAGTCTGTAAGAGGAATATTTCATCATTTTCCCTATTTATGGGCCTTTGTCAGACATTTCTTTATGGTTTTCTATAGCTGACTTGCTGGGAGAGGCTGAGGGGTGTATATGGGACCCCAATATTGACATCCATACATGTGACTTATGACCCCACAGTTTGTTAGTCTTCCACCTATACTGCAGTGAGATTTGTCAGCTAGGGGACTACTGCATACTTTGGGGAAGCCAATATTGAGTGGACATTTCCTGTTGTCCAACATAGCTGTCAGTTCTCTGCTGCTATCCCGGTAGGCCACCCCATTCCCTTGCATACATGCAGGAATACCATAGATATGTACCACAACGTAGTAGTCCATTCATTTATTGTTAAGAAGAGTGACTTACCTTGTGCCTGTGGCAGTTGTGAGGATGGTGCTTGAGGGCTCACTCTGTCAGATGCATGTAGTACACAGCCTATACATGGTAAGATACAGGTAGTGTGATGTGTGTGGCATCCATTTCACAGTGTGTGTGCGAGTAGGAGGGAGGTGTCAGTCCCTGGATCCCTAGGGTGTCAATGTATGTGCTATGCGTTACCTCTTTGCCAAGGCCAGGGCACACTGGGTGCACCTATGTCTGCCTACTCAGGCAGCTATGTCTGCCTACTCAGGAGCTTCCTCCTCTGAGTCCCGCTGTGCCTGTGGGGACCTTGGCAATGGTGGGGGGCTGTGTGCCCCTTCCCTTTGATCTTCCTGATGCAGTTGTTTCCGCAGGATCATATTGTGCAGCATGTCACATACTATGAACATGAGTGCACATGTGATTGGAAAGTACTGCATGGCTCCACCAGATATGTCAAGGCAGCGTAACTGTGACTTGAGAAGCCCAAACATATGCTCTACAATGTTCCTAGTTTGTGTGTGTGCCTTATTGTGGCATTCTTCAGTGTGTGTATGTGTGTGTGTGTGTGTGTGTGTGTGTGTGTGTGTGTGTGTGTGTGTGTGTGTGTGTGCGCGCATTTCTGATAGGTATCATCATCCACGGTTCCAGTGCATAGCCAGCCTCCCCCATGAGATGGCCATATGGGCTGTCCCCCCTGGCAAATGCCTGCTACAGCTGTGAGGCATGCCAGATGTGGGAGTTGTGATAACTCCCAGGGCTGCTAGCACACACATTCATGATAATGCCCTTGGCATTGCACACAACCTGGCAGATGATGGAGTGATAGCCCTTGCAGTTGACATGCACTCTACCCTCTTCACTGGGTTGTGCTTTGATGTGGATGTGAGTGCAGTCTATGGCACCCAGTACCTTTGGGTAGTATGCTACACAGTGGAAGAAACGCATATTGCTGGTCCTCTCCTCAGGGGTGCTGGGGAAATAAATGTGCTCACTGGCATGTCTTAGCATGACATCCAGGAACTGGTGGAGTACCCTGGATGTAGATGCCTGCAAGACCCCCCCCCATGATGTCCCCAGTAGGTCTTTGGAAAGTACCTGTAGCTAGTATTCTTAAAGCTACACATACCTTTGTTTCCACTGGGATGGGTTCCCCTCTGTTGGCTCTGGGTCTGAGATAAGGCTGGCAGAGCTTGGTGAGTTGCGGTAGTTTGTCCCTGTCCACCCTGCAGTACTCTACTATCTCCAGCTCATGTAGCCCCTGAAAGGTCACACTGGGTCTGAACACTCTTCTCCTCCTCGGTCTGGGCCGGTTGTCAGCATCATCCTCATCAATGCTCTCAGTCTGTAGCATGTAAAGATGTAACAAAGTGGCAGCAGCCCCTATCATTTTGTCAGTTAAAATTCCCAAGTGTGTACTCCAATGGTGCAGAGTATGTGGGAAAATCTGGACTGAAGGGTGTCTGCGTACTTTATACTGGTATGCTGCAGATGCCGTCTGTGTGATTGGTTAATTATGAATGCATTCCACCTGCCAGCTGCATTACTGAGGGGGTTTGAATGGGCCAGTGTGAGTCTCAGAGGGAATATTAGTCATTTCTAGTTGATTGCCTTTTCTAAAGATGTTTGCTTTTTTATTTCCTGTAATTTTAAGCCCCACACCATGGTACACAAGCATGCTGCTGAAATGTAAACACTTGTCAGCAGATCTGCACCTCCCCTAAACATGCACATGGTTAGCTTTCCTTAAGTCAGCTAAGCACAGCTAAGCAGCCTCAGACACACCCCCTTGCTTAGCTGATTGCAGAAATGCTGAGCAGTGCTAATACTGCTCAAATCTGCTTAGCTGGGCTGAATGCTGCTTAGAATATAACTTGTTAGCAATGCTCAAACTGGCTGAGCAGAGGTAAGCACTGCTAAACATTACTCAGTTTTCATTTAAAGGAAATTAATGAATTGGACATTAATTACTCCTTACTGACATATTATTAAGTGTATATATTATACTTTACATGACATCACCCTATGGTTTTGATTACATTACTTTGGGGTGTGACTGTACTGTCTGGGACACTTGTGTTTACATGGGGGATTTCACATCACATATCCACTAACACTGGAAGGTTGGCCAGCTGTACTACCCTGGTTAACAAATGCCATTTACTACATCATTAAAAATACAAAATAATTTAACAATGCCTTCCCATGTAAAATGTGAATTTCCTGGCTTGGTATTTGAGCAGTACACCTACTGCATGCAAAGCCAAAGCTCTTACCATTGAGCTAAATTGTCAGTGATGATTTCAGCTATACATTTCTATATAGCTCTTCATACCATTTTAAGCAGTGCTGAGCAAAGTGCTGCAGCACGCAAACCCACTTAGCTAGGCTTAAACTTCAACTGTAGTGGAAAAAATAAACATACAACCATTTTACATTTATATATATCACTATATCAAATATTAGCATGTCAATTGCAGGCCACATACTCTTCATGAATATCCATGGTAATGCAAAAGCTGTCATTCTGTCAACTTTCTAAGTTTGTGAGGGCAATATTTGGAAACTGTCGGGAGATTACAAAAACAAAAATAAAAAATAGAAAAACAAAAAAATGACTGAATAACACCAGTAAAAATAAAATAACATTTGCCCACACTCCCCCTATGGCTGCCTACCAGTATGTTAGCTTACACGGTGGTGCAGCACTGTTTTATGCACCTCCAGATCGATTCAGGTACATCTACTGCCCACCATGCCCACTCTGTCCTATCCAAATGGATACAACATGGCTCTGGCCATGTTGAAGGTGGATAGCACAGATCTTACACGTTAAAGGGGACTTTTCCCTGTTAACAGTTTAATCTTTTAATAAAAAACAAATATATATATATATATATATATATATATATATATATATATATATATACATATATATATATTTAAATAAACTTTGTGCGAGTTTAAGTTCTGCACCGCTTTGTGCAACTAGAATTTAAATATAATTAAGGAAAGCCAACCTTTAATGACTTTCACCTAGCTCAACTTCTGTGTTAGCTCACGTACGGGAAATTTCCCCGAACATAACACGGAGCTAACACGGACTCACACCAGGTTGCTGAATCACAACCCAGTTTTGTTACAAGGTAACAGTGGGCTGGAGTACTAGGAATGCACTTCATTTGCATGCCACCTTGGGTTTTCGGGTCTCGGTGCAGTTGCACACATGTGCTCGCTGCATAGCACTTCGCCATGGAAACTAAGCCCTGTTCCTGAATAGGGAATGGAGTTTAGTTTGGGAAAACAGTGTTATGAAGGCTAACATGGTGTTATTTTCCATGTTAGCCTTCATAAATACTACCCTTTCTATTTCACTATGGTACATTATCAGTTCACTTACATACTTGAAAGAATGTATTTATTAGTAACATAGGTCTATTTTGCTATAGTACATTATCAGTTTTCTTACAGACTTACAAGAGTTTATTAGCAGCATATATTTATTTCATGCAGAAAAAAGTAAATAAAGTCAGGGCAACAAGCAATGATATTGGTTTATAGTTGTTAAAGCTGCAGATGTTTTTTAAGGACCTGATGCTGTTTTTTGTGCTTTGCAGATATTACTAAAAAAAGCCACACTATCAGTTTTGGATATTTGAATAATTTCCAGTTTGGTTTTCCAGAATACATGTTTTTAAGTAAGTCAGGAAAAAACATTATATCTGCCACCCAGACTTGCATCAGAGATGAAGTGAGGATCGAAGAGCTGACTTGTATACATCAAAGGACTCTTGGACATTAAGGCAGCTCTTCCAATACCTCAGCAGTGACTGGGACAATGCAGAGTAAGGCCTAAACCTGGCAAGAGCTGTAGTGCATAAGTCAAGTATCTACAGAAAGACAAGATCACCAAAGCCAGAAGAGAAGATTGTTTTTTTTTCTTCAGTTCTGCATATATACATTAAATGTGTTTCAGTTATCTAAAGAAAACATTCTTTAGAGTTAAAATGTGTATATAGTAGATGTGCATTTATGCAGATTACAGTTAAAGGAAGTATGCAAATGTTTTTAAGTTTTCAGACAATTGTGTAACAATACCATTTTCAGTTTATGCTTTTATCTGTGATCAAATTATACTGGCATTAAAAAAGGTATTCTTCTAGTGATAATTTAGTTTCCAGAATATAACATTTGCCAGATTTCATTTTAGGCTTTTATCTGTGTTCAGATTATACTGGCAGAAAAGATATTTATATTTATATCTTATATAGTTTGGTTAGTTTTCAGAGTATAACATTTATATACAGCTATTTCATATGTTCGGTATAAGTATGTATCACTTTAGTGCAAATTTCAGTCAAGTTTCAGAATATGACATTCATACTCATTAAAGAGTTCAAAGTAATACATCTTAGCCAGAGTTCAGAATATAACATTTATACTCAGTTATACATTTCTAACAGCATTGCTATACAGTTTACAACATATAATTACATCACACCCTACATTATTCAGGCATTAGTTTTAAAGGGTAAAGTGAATTAATCATTTGTAACAGGCTTATTAAGATAAGTTATCTAAAGAATAAGTAGCAATAGTTATTTAATATACTTAAATCATGACAGGTGAGGCTTAATTTATTAATTAATTTACAGAATACAGTGCACATTACATAATTATTGCACATTAGGCAGAAAGTTAAAAAGACACTGATAGAGTATGCAAACGTATAGATTTGAGATGCAAAAAGCATAGGTTTTAGTAAATACACTTATGCTATTACAGCACATAGTTATTTACAGGATATCTTAGACACAAATTTAAAAGGCAGACATCTGTTACAGCACATGGAAATTAAACAGGTAAATAGACATGATTATTAGTAACAAATCTAGCTGAAGAGTTACAGAAACAAGTTAATACAGTATATGATAATTATGCTTCATTTATTGTAAGTATAGAAAAGAGTTCACAAATGGCTATATAAAATACTTAATACCCATTAAAACACGTTAAAGAATTGCCCAGTTATAATTAAATCATAAAGTTAAGAGACTTTTCAATCCAAAGGATTTTCATACAATCATAGGATCATAGGACGCTACTAAGCTATTGGCTCTAAGGCCTTTATAAGCCTAGTCAAGAGTTTAACCCATGTTTAGACCAGTCAGCACCCAAAGTCCCTGTCTAGCAGGGACACAGGTGGAACCCCAGGGATGTATTTTCTGTTTCCCATCCAGTTATCTAGGTTACGCTTAAAAAGAGATAATGAGGTACTCTGCTTGACATGGAGAAGGAGTCTATTCTGTAGATGGGGGAGTCTCTGTGACATAAATCTGTCCTGCCAACAAGATCTATTGATATCACAGACCAGGTTGAGGTCACGCATATGGGCTACTCGAGTGGAGCTTGAGTTGCGGATATGCAGCAGTCCCATCAAGGCGGGGTCTGAGATTGCGTTGTATGCCAGACAAAGTTCACCTCTGAGGAGCCTGTATTAAACTGAGTATAGGTACAGGGCTTTTAGCCTATCTGTATAGGGTAGATGTTTGACACCCTGGATTCTCCTGGTGAGGAACCTCTGTGGTCTCTCCAGCTGCTATATGTGCTTTGTAAAGTGCATGCTGAAGGGGGTGTTGTACTCAATAATTAGCCTTATAAGGGAGGAATACAGGGATGTTATGACCTCTTTGTCCCTGGATGATATACCCTTACTTATGAGGTGGGCCATGTAGAAAGCTTTCTGTACAAAGTAAGGGAAATTGTGGTCAAGTCAGGTTACTATCAACCTGAGTGCTCAAATCCCTCACTACTGATTGTGTACTTAGGACATTGTTATTAATGTGATAATATGTGGGGATATCATTCTCCCCAAAGAGGATGATGATGATGCATTTTTTGGCATTCAGTTTGAGGTCATGTTTCTGGCACCAGTCATTCGTTTGGGTGAGACCCTCTTGGAGGGCATCCACTTAACTTGGGGAATTGATGACCACGCCCAGCTTGCAGTCATCTGCAAACTTGGTCAGCCATAGCCCACTGGGTTTGGCCTGCACCTCAGAGAAGTATATCCTGAATAACAGAGGCCCCAGGACCAATCCCTGGGGGTATGTCACTCATTACAGGTCTACTGCTTAAGGTGGCTTCCCCTATTTTGATTAGTTAGGTTCTATCAGTGAGCCAGTTTGCTACCCATCTGGTAACATATGGATTGATGCCTAGTTGAGAGAGTGTATCTATTATGCCTGAGTGGGGAATAGTGTTGAAGGCTTTGGCCAGGTCAAGGTAGGCGGTGTGCACCATCTTCCCCTCGTCCATGGCTTTGGTGACTGTCTCAAAGAAGTCTACCAGATTTAGCAAACATGACCTCCCCTTGACAAATCCAAACTGTGTGGGGTTGAGTATTTGGAGGTTGCCAATGTCCATGTAAATAAGGTCCATGATAATCCATTCCACGGCCTTGCAGATCAGGCTAGTTAGGCTGATGGGTCTGTAATTTCCCGGATCAGTGGATGCTCCACCTTTGTGTAAAGGGATGACAGTGGCTGCCCTATACTCGGCTGGTCCAAAGCCAGTACTCAGGCTAGGGTGCCTAATGGTGGTGCAAGTTCATGCCTGAGTGTATGATGCAGACTGGGATGTTATCGGGTCTTATGGAGTTTGCATTTTTTGCCTTTGAGAGGGCAGTGATGACCTGTTCCCTAGAGATAAGGGGTGTGGAGTAGGTACTGGGGATGTCCTGATATACTGATGGGGGACAGAAGGGTGAAGTTTTCTCTGAATCTGTCAGACAGTAGATTAGCTATATCTACAGCATTTGTGTATGTGGTGTCCTTGACCATCTACCTGCCTGGGACAGATATTCAACAAGCTCAATCATGTCTCTCTTCATATTGTCCAGGGAGGTACATCTCAAGTCATTCACGCCAACATTGACTATGACAGAGTCATAACAGTACCTGAGAGACTTGAGTACGTGTGTCATATGGTGGATTCTAGCACCTGACAAACAACTAACTGTGACTTTCTCCTTATCCAGCCTGGTGAGAGGCATATCTGTGTGACTCACAATGGAGTCTCCTATGACTAGTATGTTAGGTGTATGGTTAGGCCTTAGTGGTTGTAAGACACTGGTGTGTAGACTATGTGTGTTATGTGGTATGGAGGGTTGTGGAGTTCATGTGTGTTTTTGCCTCTGAGGTCTCCTTTATTTAGGTTTCTTTTTGTTGAGAATCTCTGCATATGTGGATGTGTGTTGTGTAGTTGTGGGTGGTGTTTGAGGTGTAGTGATTGTGTTGAGAACCTTTTCAGTGCTAGATACACTGACTTGTGAGGGAGAGACCATAGACTCTAGCTTCTTTATGCAATTGTATCTCTCACAAATTGTGTTTCTAGGTGGTAGCAGTAGATGGTTGTCCGTGTACATGAGGCAGTTGCTACACTGTCTCAGGATACCCATATCAACCAGGCTGGCAAGGAAAACCATAGGAAATTGTCCATCCATATTTCTCAGAATCTGAGGGAGAGAGGCCAGGAAGAGCTAAGAGGTAGGCTTAAAGCCCAAGTGCTTAAACCAAAACTAAGACGCTTAGAACAACACTTAAAATTTAAACCGGCTTTTAGCCTGTTTAAATTTTAAGTGTTATTCTAAGAGTCTTAGACTGCGGTGATGGTGCTGCGGTAGCATTGTCACCTCACAGTAAGACGTCCTGTTCGATTCTCAGCTAAAGCGTCTTCTGTGTGGAGACATGCGTGAAGGTTGTGCGTCAGAGCTGACAACTCGGTACGTAAAAATCTACTGTCAATCATTAGCGAACCGGAGTTCCGTTGTGGCGACCCTTAACCGGGAAAAGCTGTAAGACACAACAACAACATTCTAAGAGTCTTAGTTTTGGTTTAAGCACGCAGTAATAAATGCAGCATAAAAGATGCAGTTGAACACTTTGGAGAACAAATAGCAGAAAAAGCAAGATAAAGTAAATGCCCAAGTGACATCTAGTGGTCAAAAATAAAAATGCAAGTTTATTTACCAGATAATGAAAAATTATTTTATAAATACTTAATATCAATTATAATGCATGTTAAAGAATTGTCCAGTTATAATTAATTCATAAAGTTAAGAGACCATAAGTGCTCAAGTGATACTTACTGGTCAACATTAAAATTGCAGATTTATTTACCAGAGAAGGAAACATTTATATTAGTTTTAGTTATCATTCAAGTAACCTTTGCAGACTATAGTAATACATTTATAATGCAATTATAGAAGCAAATCCCAGTTCACTAATCACAGAAACAATTGTTCCAGTGTCAATCCTACATAAACACAGTTAGTAATATAGACCTTGCATAGGCCTGAACATGTCAATTTAGGCCTGTTCTTCTTTTTATATTTCATATTTTAAAGTAACCACAGAAACAGATTGCTGTTCATGTATCTCAGGAGGAACTGTAAAATCAGGTTTTGTTTAAATGTAGTTTGTTAGACAAAAGTACAGTATTCTTTTTCCACAATTCTATAAATGAAGACATATTAATGCAGGTCTATATATTTTATATATTATATGAAGTTTCAGTGAGCACACTTTCAATCAGTGAAAAAAAACTTCAGTCAAGCATACTGATAAGATTAAAATGTGCTAACAAAGGTGGTGCCTCAACGGATCCTGGAAACTATCGCCCCATAAGCCTGACTAGCTTGGTCTGCAAAGCTATGGAAAGGATCATCATGGACCTCATAAATAAAGATATTGGGGACCTACAGACACTGGATCCTACCCAGTTCGGCTTTGTTAAGGGCAGATCCTGCCTCTTAAACCTGGTTGATTTCTTTGAAACAGTCACCAAGGCCATTGATGAGGGGAAGGTGGTCCACACAGCCTACCTGGACCTCGCAAAAGCCTTCAATACAATACCCCACTCGGGCATTATAGATAAGCTCACCAGCTTAAATATAAACCCCTATGTCACTAGATGGGTTGCAAACTGGCTCAAGGACAGAACCCACATGGTTAGAATTGCTGGAGCCATGTCAGACTCCAAACCAGTTACAAGTGGCGTCCCATAAGGCTCAGTCCTGGGACCTCTCTTGTTCGGTATATATTTCTCGGAGGTACAGGCCAACACGGAAGGACTGTGGCTGACCATGTTCGCAGATGACTGCAAACTGGGAGCCATAATAGACTCTCCAGCCGACACAAGCATCCTCCAAAAGGGCCTCATAGAAGCGGACAACTGGTGCCAGAGCCATGGCCTCAAGCTAAATGCCAAAAAGTGTATAGTCATCCCCTTTGGCAAAAACAAAGTGCCCACAAATTACCACATAGGTGGTAATCCATTAAGTACAGAAGAAGTAATTAGGGACCTGGGGACCCAAGTTGATAGCAGTCTCTCATTTGACAACCACGTGGCCAAAGTGGTTAGAAAAACATTTTATATAGCCCACCTAATCATGAAGGGATTCACATCTAGATCAGGGGAGGTCATCGTGCCTCTTTACTCATCCCTCATCAGGCCCATAATTGAGTACAATGCCCTTTTGGGATGTACCTTACCAGACACCTGCAGCAACTGGAAAGACCCCAAAGTACCTCACCAAGAGGATCAAAGGGCTCAAACAGATGCCATATGCTGCCCGGTTAAAGAAACTCCAGCTCTACTCAGTGGCATACCACCTGTTCAGGGGCGATCTGTGCCTGACGTATAAAGCCATGTCCAACCCAGAATTAATGGACATGCTGCACCTCAGAAAATCCAAATCCCATCGAGCTACGCGCTCGAGAGACTTGAACCTCAGCACTGAAATAAATAGGACATGCTGGAGGGACAGATTCATAACCCAGAGGCTCCCTTCACTCTGGAATAAAATCCCAGTCCAGGTTATGCCGAGTCCCTCATTGACTCTCTTCAAGAGGAATCTTGATGAGTGGATGGGAGATCATAGGTTTAACCCAGGTATCACTTCTGTGTCACTGTTAGACAGAGGCACAGTATACTAACCTCGAAAAAGGGCATAGCAAAATTAATTTAAAATGGGTGGCGAAAGCCAAACACATTCTGGCTAGGCTTGTAAATGCCCTAGGGCAGATAGCCTAGTATGAACCTATGAACCTATGAACAGAATGTACAGTACATTGAGTACAAATAGATCTTGTTTAGATGGTACAGGGCTTAGGAACCAAGGTTAAAGAGGCATGTAGAAATTTACAGGGTTTTGGTGTTATTAGGAGATACTTGAGACACAGTTGGTTTGTTCAGATTGATAATCAGAAATTCATTGCAGTGTAGTCCTCAGATGTTTGGTCAGACACTCAAGAGTGATTGCAGACGTCAGGTTAAATATCCAGCACTCCAGAATCGTAATTATATTATTCAGGAGAAAATTAATATGAGTGCAAAAGCTATGGACATAATTCAGTTTATTTCAGTTTATCAGCACTGTCATTGGAGACAGTAAGATTTGATTTGGATATTACTGACATCCATCGTCACTGTACTTAATAAAACATTTTCTAACTGAACTACATTGTGTGTGCTGCCTTTATTCTGAAAGGTACAAGAAGATGTGGCACATGAAGGAGAGGCTGGCACTTGTTTAGCACAGTTCTGGGTAATTAAAAGATAAAGACATTCATTCTGGTCTCATTCCAGTTTGTTTCAGTTATTCCAATTTTATTCCAGTATTCTACAGTCCTACAAATTCTCACAAAAACATCACTCATGCTATCAAGAAAACTCACCAAAGTCAGGTTCCTCTACAGAAACAAACCATTTCTCACTGTCTACTCTGGGTATTCTTTAGCAACATCTTATCTTCTCCCTTCACTTCTCTCTGCAGCACCCATTTTGACTAACCTTCGTACCACCTTAAAAACAAACTAGAAGCTTTCTCCAATAAACTAGATAAGTTTGCATCCAACTTAACAAACCGTTCATACCACTGCCTAGCATTAAAGCACCTACACTGGCTCAAACTGCCTAATTACCTTAGCAATGCCCAACTGCTTAGTGCCCACAAAATAATACACACATCTGACACCTGCCCATCACTGCAAAACATCCTCAAACACTACTTCCCTCCTAGAATTCTCTCTACCCACAGAACAAATATCTCATGCCCAGGACCATGTCACATAAAAGGGCAGTTGACTCACTTTACTCAATCTACATTGCTAAGCACTTGAACTTCATCCCACCCTTCCTAAAACAAGATAACATTACCACACATTTCAAGAAAAAAAAAAAAAAAACTAAAACAGCACCTAATTTCCTCATGGCTATGCTCATGTTTCCATCTTGACTAAAACCACCTTAGTGTTTTTCTTTCATTGCCAATCTATCAATCACCCTGACTCTTTTACCTTTCTTATCCCTGTCTCTTTCTGTTTCATCCCACTACTGCTCCCCCAACTAACACATATCCTTAATCCTCTCTTACAAAGACCCCCTTACCCACCTCATTATCTTACCTATCTACTGTTGTCTCAACCTCTCTGCTATCAGAACATTTTCTACTTATGTTTTTCTTGATAATTTCTGCTTATGTCCTTCCTCCTTCTCTATGTTATGTTCCTGCTCTAGTGACATCCTACATCATTAATGTTGATATACATATACTGAACCTATGTGCATTACCATTGCTCTTGTATCTCCGGCTGTTGCATCTTCACATATCTTTCACTTATGTAAAATAATACATAACTTATAAAATACATTATCAGTGTCTTTACTACTTGACTCAATATATCCTGCAAATTAATGCTTAAAATGTTTAATTTTTATTGCTGTTCATTATAAAATGTATTTCATGTGGAGCTTTTCTTTCTGGGCCTCCACTGAAAATGGGACTTGTGCCCATTTGGACTATCCTGATAAACAAAAGCAATAAATACATAAATAAATAAATTTACTGGTGTCAGTGGGAAACAATAAGATAAAAAAAAATACAAAATAAGAAACACGGATGAACAGAACATGTGAAGATCTGGTACATGAGATACATCAAATTTACATATAGATTAGGTAACTGTCTGAGATTTGTAGCTTCACCACTCATTTTGACAATTATAACTTAAACCTAGAGCAGAAGATGTTCTGTCACATACCACAGCCTTAGAATTTCATATAGGTGCAACTTAAAAGTTTAAATATAGGTTTGGATGAAAGGTCTGTTAGAAAAAAGTAACCAAAAATATAAGCAACCATTCATATGTATAGATGTAATATGGTATGTACTGCAAATAGCTAGGTTGGAAGGGATAGGCTAATGTATGCAAAAGTGAATAAATACCTTTTTGTTTCAAATAGTGTAGGTAGGTTAGAATAGGTAAGGAAATGTATGTGGAAGGGGAGAAATGCTAGCTTTGAAATATGTGAGACTTAACAGCAGGATTCAGGTCAATACTCTTTGCTTGCTATTGTGTAATCTCAGAGTTGGTATATATATATATATATATATATATATATATATATATATATATATATATATATATATATATATATATCTATATATATGAAGCTGATGGGGTAAGGGGGTGAATGGGGTTTGCCATCTTCGAAAAATACTTTTACTTTTAGGGTGCGTTTTTATGTGTGTGTGTGTGTGTGTGTGTGTGTGTGTGTGTGTGTGTGTGTGTGTGTGTGTGTGTGTGTGTGTGTGTGTGTGTGTGTGTGCACCTCTGTCTATGTTTTAATTGTCTAAGTTTGTTGTACTTGGTGTTTTGTGAGTTTGTTTTGTTTAATTTGCTAAGCTACTATAATCATGACTGAAATGTCTGTATATGGAAACTGACATTTTGACTAAGGCTAGTCAGATACTATGGGATAAAACTGTTGTTTGGTGGAAAACAATGTAAGGAGACAGCAGGTTAGAGAGAGACTATGGATTGGAACCTTTAATGTGTGATAGATACAAGCTAATTAATGAGGCCCATTGATAAAAACTTAAAATTTAACCACAGCATAAAACAGACTGTAAAGAAAACCCATCAAAAATTGGGAGCCCTTTACAGTGCCAAACCCTACCTATCAGAACAGTCTATGATAAGCATTGCCTCATCTCTTCTCATCCTTACTCTCCTATACATGGGCTCCATAATCATCAATTTACAACCCAAGCAACTCTCCTCACTTGACCAGTGTTATAATAAAACTGCAAAATCTGCTGCCAGCTATCATTACAGGGCACATCATTGCCTTGCACTAAAGTGACTTCAGTGGCTGGAATTAAGGTACTATTTAACCTGCTCACACCTTGTCCTGACAAATAAGCTCATATGTGTCAGATATAATATTCTGCAACTCTGCAGCTCCAAAAGATCATGGCAGTCTTCTGGCAAGATGTTGCTAACTGTAACTAAAGCAAACAATACTGATGGAGACCCTCTGTACTCCTCCTTTCTTTCTAAAACATGGAATTCCTACCTCTCACTCTCTTACAATAATTGAAAAAATAAGTCTTTCAAACTACACATAAAGGATCACCTAAACTGTATTTGGCTATGTTTTTGCACCTCTCATGGAATAACTTAAATGCTGGCTCTCTCTGATAGGTTTATAGGTTCATAGGTAGGTACTAGGCTATCGGCCCAAGGGCCTAAGTAAGCCTAGCCAGTGAGGTTCCCTGGCTTATGCCACCCAAGAAAGTTATTTTCTTGTGCCCCTGTTGGGCAGAGCCACAGAAGTGATCCCCAGGGTGTATTTCCTATTTCCCATCCACTCATCAAGATTCTTCTTGAAGAGTGCTAATGAAGAACTTTGCTTGACATAGATGGTTAGCCTGTCCCAGAGTATGGGAAGTCTCTGGGACAGGAATCTATCCCTCCAGCATGCCCTGTTTATTGTGGTGACAAGGTTTAGGTCCCTAGAGCATGTAGCTCAGAGGGATTGGGATTTCTTTAGGCGTAGCATGTCCAACAGCTCTGGGTTTGACATAGCTTTATATGTTAGGCAGAGATCACCTCATATTAGGCTATATGCTATGGAGTAAAGCTGGAGTTTTTTGAGATGGTCAGTGCAGGGCATCTGTTTGAGGCCAGTAATTCTCTTTGTGAGGTACTTCTGTGGCCTTTCCAGCTGCTGCAGATGTCTTGTGAGGTACATTCCAAAAGGGGTGTTGTACCCTATAATGGGTCTAATGACTGTCAAGCAGAGGGGAACAATTAACTCATTTTTCCTGGATGAGAACCCTTTTGTGATGTGTGCCATGTTGAGGAATGTCCTGACTACTGTGGCGATGCGACTATCAAAGGAGAGACTACTGTCCACCTGGGTCCCAAGGTCTCTTATCACACATTCGGTATTAAGCAGACTGCCACCTATGTGGTAGTTCATGGGTACAGAGTTTTTACCAAAGGGGGTGACAATGCACTTTTTGGCATTGAGCTTGAGGCCATGGCTCTGACACCAGGCATATGTCTCAGTGAGGCCCTTCTGTAGGAGGTCCACATCATTTGGGGACTCGACTATAGCTCCTAGTTTGCAGTCATCTGCCAACTTCATTAGCCAAAGGGCTTCTGTGTTAGCCTGTACTTCAGAGAAGTAGATACCAAACAGGAGAGGTCCCAGGACTGAACTCTGTGGTACCCCACTTGTCACTGGTTTGAGGTCAGATTTGGAGTCTGCAACATTTACAGTGTGGGTTCTGTCAGTGAGCCAGTTGGCAACCCTTCTTGTGACGTAGGGATTTATACCTAGTTTAGTGAGTTTAGCTATAATTCCAGAATGGGGAATGGTGTTGAAAGCCTTGGCATGGTCAAGATAGGCTGTGTGAACCACCTTACCCTCATATACGGCTTTGGTGACTGCCTCAAAGAAGTCAATCAGGTTCAGGAGACATGATCTGCCTTTCACAAAAACAAACTTGGTGGGATCCAGAGTTTGGAGGTTACCAATGTCTTAGTTTATGAGTACCATGATGATACATTCCATGGCCTTACAGACCAGGCTCATCAGACTAATAGGGTGATAGTTCCCAGGATCAGTGGTGGCTCCCCTTTTGTGGACTGGAATAACTGTTGCTGTGCGCCATTCAGTGGGCACAAAGCCTGATGTGAGGCTATGACTGAATATGGTGCTTAGGTGGGGATCCTGGGTTGTTGTCCTGTCTTATGGATGCTGTTTTTGGATTTAAAGAGTGCAGCTTTTACCTGCATAGCTGTGATTACAGGGACTCTGCATTCTTCCTGCATAGATATGGGCCCTTTAGGGGGTGAGAGGGGGGGGTAAAATAAGCACTGAACCTATCTGCCAGGATGTTGGCAATATCAGTTGGTTCTGTAATTTTCATGCCGTTGTGCTGTAACTCAGAGCAGATCTGGGTGTTGCCATTGAGATTCTTGACATAGCTATAGAAGGCTTTGTAGTTGTCCCTAGAATCAGTGGCGATTTTGTTTTCATAGCTAGCTTTGGAGGATCTTATAAGGGATCTCAGCTTCTTACTGAGGATGACCAGGGAGCTCCTCCACTCATGGGATTTTAATCTCTTTTGCAACAGTTTCTTCCTTCTCTTGTAGAGTTTGCTTATGGCAGGGGACCACCAGATTGGCTTCCTTTTTTGGAGGATAGCATCTTGGTTCTGTTTGGTATAGCACGATCCATGCACTCAAGTGCTTATAGAGTGCATTTGTGTAGGATTCAGCAGTCATAACTGTATTGTCCATCTGCATGGGTGTTATGAAGTTTGCCACTTCTGTCTTTTCCTGGGCCTCTCAAATCTCTTTATAGCCTCCCTACTCACCAAATGGCTGTCATACTCCTCCTGGTATGACCACAGTCTGACATAATGCTCTTTGTACTTCAAAGTACATCATATGCTTATTGTCAACCTTGCAATTTACAAAAAATATTCTGCCATAAACATGAAGCTTTGTAACAATTTACATTATATGACAATCATAAATAATGTTTTCCACAGGATGCCCATCTACGATGGAAGTAGTTTAATACTACCTTGTGGTAATTGTAATTATTGTAGTTACATAGATAGCAATGGGTACTTTGAACATCCTAGCACTGGACATAGGTTTTATTTTAGAGCAAGTGTCACATGTTTAAACTCTTATGTGGTCTACTTAGCCCACTGTTCAGTTTGCCACACATTCTATGTTGGCAAAATGGACAGAACTCTAAAGGATAGGGTCATGGAACATCTATACAATATACGACGTGGCTCCATTACCAATGTCCTATCCAAACATGTTATGAACACCAGTTCACAGCACACATTTCAGTTCCTGGTCAAAGATAGGATACAACCTAGTATCCAAGGAGGTGATGTAAGAAATCTGACTGAAACTAGAGAAGTTAGGTGGATCATCAGGTTGAGAGCAGATCAGGGGAGTGGACTCAGTGAGAGGGTCCCTCTAAGACCCATTTTGAAGGGACGTGGGCTAACGACTTAGTTTGTAAGGTTTTTATTGCCTTTGTTCTATTTTATAGTTCTATTTTTATTATTTTTTATTTGTATTATTACATTTTATTTATTGATATTTGTATGTAGATATACATATACCTTTTTGTTATATGTAGATTTGTATTATGTGTTGCATATTATATGTGAGACATATTTTTATTTGTGGGCTGCTTTAAGGAAGGAATTGGTGCTGTTAATGGATCGATTAGATGTTAATTGATGTTCCTATACATTTTATTATTGTTTTCATTCAATTTATGGTCTGATGAAGCAGTTGTGAAAGTGCTTACCATTGAATAAAGAATGCTATATGAGCTCCTGGGCAGTGTTTTACTCAGTTGGCTTTTTTTTGTAATGTTTTCATTTCATTGTCCTCAAATGTAACACTGTATGACATTTTTATTCTACTGTGTACTACTTACATATGCGGTGTAAAAAATCTTTATCAAACCGTGACTTACATATACTGACCTAAAATGTACTTTTTCTTATTGTCTAAAATACATTATCTATACTTTTACCATTTATTTGTTTTACTGCACACCTTTTCTCCCAAGGCTTCTGCTGAAAAGAGACAACTTGTCTACCCCATTAGACCATCCTGGTAAACAAATGCAATAAACAAATAAATAAATAAATAATCAATTATTTATAAGGTGTACCTGTGCCCTTATAAGGCAATGTCTAAAGTAACATGGCAGATTTCTTTGGAACAACGATACAGAGGAGTTTGGAGTGTACCTTTGTGAATGAGAGAGAAACTGAATCCAGAGCAGTTGGCTGTGAGTTGGGCATCTATACAGAAAGATCATAAGTCCAGCGGAAGTCCCAGTAAACTACTGGAAGACCTGGAAAAAAAAATTGTTTGGGAAAAACAGAAGTAACTATTAAGAAATATACTTTTTTTGTTTATTCAAACCAGTGAAGTATTTGGAACACCTGTGTTTTTCTTGCTGCTTTAAGAGCACCAAGCCAAGTATCTGCAGCTGAAAGACTGTACTATTATTTTATGTTTTTGTTCTGCATAATATCTTTTAAAGAAAGTCAACCTTATTTTTATGTTGATACAATAAAGTTCTAAATTTCATTGGAATTGTTCTCCATCTGCTGTTTGAACTCTGTGTCTGGCAAATGCAGCAGGCAACTGAAACTTCAGCCCATAAAATGTGAATATCTCATTCCACCTATAGCTAGTTGAATTCAGCTTCCAATAGAGAGTAAATAATTTTTTTGCATGTTGTCTGATGCTGTGATGCTGTAGTGAGTCAGTCAGTCTAATGTAATGGAAGTCCAGAAGGGAGGCTAACAGTTTTTGAAGACCAAATCCTTGTTATGACGAAAGGAGATTATAGCTGCTGCTCCCAAAGGAATGGTAGCAGTGGTAAAACAGATGGCTCATCTGCAAACAGCTCCTCTCTTTAAGCCCTAGACCAACAAAGAAAACCTGGAATTGTATCTGGTTACATTTAAAAGGATCACCAACTAGAAGGAATGGGACGGGGCTATCTGGGTTTATTGTCAGTACAACTCATGGTGTAGTTCCTCTGTGCATTAATGGACATAACTGTTTCAGATTAATGACTTTGACAAGTTAAAAAAGTTTGCTAATGGGAGCAGGATTCACCTCTATGGTTCAAGCCCACAAATTTAATGTTTTTGGTAGGACTAAAATGGTAAGGGCACAATTATTTGAAAGAAAACATGAAATTTTGGTTTGACTCTGAGGGTCTTAATACTAAAGATGCTATCTTGGAAATACTCCTTACAGACAGATTTAAATGAACTTCACCAAGAGTTATAGAACAGTGGGTCTGTCAAGCATGTCAAAAGCTTCGTTGCACTAATTGAAAGGACTTTGTTACAATAGCCTGTTTAAAATAATACTTTTCGAAATACTAAACAAAAGCAAAAGCATCACGCCACCCACATTATGATTTAAGTGTGGTAAGCTGTGACATATTGCTAAATAATACAGGGGTTTAAATGGTGTAAATCAGAGTTAACTATACAGGCAGTTAGAGAGCACAGGGTGATGACTAGATAGACAGAATGAGGGAGAGTATTAGACTGGAGGGACCAGAGTACTTGAGAGGTACAATTCTGTTGGGCAGAGTTACAAGTGAAAGTAAGTACGAGTTTAAAGGGGAGTTCTAGCAGTTACTCCCCCCTCAGATGGTATTCCACCAAAAAAGAGGCAGAATTTGTAATGACAGAAAGGCAAGTTGTTTTTACTCTGACTCCTTAAGGTAAGTCACAGCATTTAATTTTAATTTATATGAAAACAGAATTTACCTGAGGCCTGCTAAGCCCACCTGAAGGCTACTGTTCTAACAATATGTTCCTTTACTTGGAGGCAAATTACTGCTTTAGTACTGTTGTTGCACAGGTTGAAAACGTTTCAGCAGACGTTTGTGGCTGAAGGAATTGCTAAATTAGCTTAAACTAAATCAGTATATGGTCTATGAGGTGGGGGTGGGCCTTCCAGCAGTTTCACACTACAGTACAGACCACTTATTTATTAATTAATTTATTTATTTATTTGCATTTGTTTACCAGGAAGGTCCACTGGGCCAAGGTGAGCCCATTTTCAGTAGAGACTCGGGGAGAAAAGCTCCACAACTAAGATTAAACAATACATAATATGAACTAACACAATATAGAGTATTTACAGTCACAGTATATACATTAATATGAATTTACACACTAAAGAGTATTAACATTCACAATACATGATATTATACAGTAAAATAGATCATTGTGGTCAGAACAACCAAATGGGAAGGTTGCAGTTGAGACATTTAGTCTTTGTGCACTATTACTTACAGTAATAAGGGAGTTTGTACAAATAGGATATTTCTTTTATGATTATTAACACTCAGAATTATTGTAGGCATGAGGAGTTGTGAAATTTAGAAGGCAGAGCAAGCAGGTCAGTTGTGGAAAGTGAGAGATGGAAAAGTTATGCAAGAGCAGAGATAGACTAAGGTATGGTGTTATAAAGGAGGGAGGCAGGTTTTGGTGATCATTGTTTTGGCACATGTGCACTGCCAGACAGATGAAAAGTGTTGTCTGATGGATTTCTTAAAGACAGTCCAATGCAAAAATGAGGGAAAAAGTGTCATACAATTTACTTTTCATTTTGTTAAATACATTACCACTGTCTTTAACTTTTTCTTTCATCCTTCATCTTTTAATGTCTTGCACAACCTCCTTTTTCATTTTGTTTGGCTTCTCTCTGTTCCCATCACAAAATCTGGACACTAGTTTCACTCATCATCTTCTACTCTCCTTCCCTTCTACTTTTTAATGTTTGGCACATAGATTTCGGTGGCATCTTAGTGTACTATTGTTTTACCTATCAGTCTCAGCAATTTAGCATTTTTGTTCATAGATTATGATAGCAGGTCAATATAGCTGTATTTCCTTCTCACTTTCTTTATTTAACCTTTCTTCCATATAGATACCGATGAGATTATTATCTGTGTCTTATCTCACCTTCTTTTCTCTCCCGACTAATTCTTCCTTTCCACTTCTTGGTATCTAGATCACTACACTTGTTACCAGTGGCATTTCATCCTTTGTCACTTTATCAAAACTCTTTCCTTCCTCACTCTTCCATTTAATCCCTTCCTAATCACTCCCTCAGCATTAACCTTTTTCTCATTAATAATACTCATCCCTTCTCTCATGTCTTGTACTTCTAATTCGACTTTCCTTCCTCACTCTTCCATTTAATCCCTTCCTAATCACTCCCTCAGCATTAACCTTTTTCTCATTAATAATACTCATCCCTTCTCTCATGTCTTGTACTTCTAATTCTTGACAGAAAAGGATTTGGACTTAAGACTCTTTCTTTCTATAACCCTTCTGTCTTGTTGACAGCATTTATGTTTAGCACTCTTTCCCCCAAAAAAGTTAACTTTTCTGTTCACCATCACCTAGTCTTCTTCTGCTGCAAAATACCCATTTCTTGCAGCTCACCGAAGATACTTATGTTATTTCTACTCCTTTCTATCATTTTTGGAACTCACGTCACAGAGAACCACATTACTGCCAAATTTTATAGTCATCTTCTACTTTATCACATAACCTTTGCCATTTCATTCTGATTATTACTTATACTTTGTTCAGTTCTCCTAAGACTTTTACTGCACACATCTCTTCTTTCCTCCAAAACTCCTTCCTTCCTATTTCTAAACTTCCCTTCATCAAATGGCAAGTTCAAATGCAGCCTGCCTAATCTGTGAATAATATTCCTGCTTTTCTCAAGTGACAGTAGATTTCAAACTTCTTCCACTATTTCAAGTGCGTGTGATAAAAAGCTTGACAGTAGAACTGAGACTGAATGCCAGAAGAATATTCAGAAAGTAGAAGGCCTGCCCTGATAAACTATAAATAAATGAAAAAGCCAATGTGTTTAAGCTTGATACTGGAGCAGAGTGTACTATAAATATCTAAATCAACATTCAGAATGCTGGCTTTAAATTTAGATCTACATCTGTGCTGTTAATCATATGTTTGAGCTTGATAAGGAAGCAGAGTCTAAAACAAATGTTTACATCTACATTCAGAATGCTGTCTGTATATTGCAAGATAAGTAACTCTGCATGTGTGTTGTTATCGCATTCTTGGTACATGTTAAAGCCTAAGGGATGAATATGACTGAACTGTAACCACAGAAAAATATATTAGAAGCTGTTTCAGGTAAGTAGGCCTGCCTATGATCCACCACAGATTCTAGGAACTTTAGAGTCACTAACTTCCCTGCATCCGAGATCTTAAGGGTCATGTTCTAGGGTAACATACATTCTCCATCTTTTTCTTTGCATGTTTAATTATCGTCTTTCTTTTATATGGGTGTGATCACCCCCTTATATTCCAAGTCACTACTGTAATTCCTCCTTTTTTCTGACTCCTATTCCCTTACCCACCCATTTTGCATCACCTCAGATTCTGGGAACTCTGAAGTCATCAGCATCACCTCCATCTGGAATTTAAGCTTAGTGTCATAGGGTAACTTTTCTTTGCTCCATTTCTGTATTATTTTCATTTTTTTTTTGTATCTCTGTGTGATCAGCCACCTGTATTCCAAGTTATTATTTTAACTCCACCCTTCTTCCCTCCACCTCATCATTCATTCACCCTCTTCTTCTCCCTGTTTTGGGTTCCTGAATCTTTCTTACCAAGCTATACCTAAAACTTTGGGCTACGACTTGTACTCAGTCTTCCCCCCTAGTACTCAGTCAGCCTGCACATCAGCGTTTAATGCCTTGTGTCTGCTTTGCTCATATTTCCACTCCATTTCCTTTAATGCTACATTCTTCCCACTTCAGCCTTTTAATATCTCCCTTAGTGTTTTGTGCCCTTACTAATACTTATATCCCTTTTTGTTTTCATAACTTCTGCTATGTCCTCATTCTTCAAATCTAAGCTCAAGCCCATCTCTCTCACCTTTTTATGATCCCCTTCTGGCTGTCTCCTGCTCCCCAAATATCTTCTTTACTTTTTCTTTTAGGCAATGATCTATTCATTTTGTAATTTTTTTCTACCCTTGGCTTCTGTCTCTCTTGCACCCTTTTTTCTTATTCTGGTCATGAGCAGGTAACCATCTCACAGTTCTGTATTATTTGAACTTTACAGACTGGTATGATCTGTATTACTAGAATTGTACAGTCTGGCATTCCGTGTGTGTGTGTGTGTGTGTGTGTGTGTGTGTGTGTGTGTGTGTGTGTGTGTGTGTGTGTGTGTGTGTGTGTGTGTGTGTAAAACAGAATAACATGAAAAACAGAAAATTGTATCACTGTCATCTATTCCTATCAGTCCAGATATATACCACTAATGCCCATTATGTTCTCTAACACTACTGAATTCTTGAACAATCCTTAATATAGCAAGACAAAATCTCATCCTCCTAAAGGGAGTGGGAGTCTTTTGATTAGTCACTAGTATATGTGCCTTCAGCAGTAATGCAAATCAAAATCTTTGTTGACTGTAGTTTAACAAAATATATGTCTACTGCAGCTAAATGTTCTCTTCAATCCTCTTCACAAGCTATACATCAATATTCACTGCTTCAAGTCTCATTAAGGAAAACTCACCAATCTTTTCCCTCCCCTCCAAGCATATCTCCTAATCAGTCTGCATTTGACAAAGTGCACCAGTTTCAGCCTCTAATGAAAATCTGCTGGACTGTTCTACTTTAGCCCAGACAGCTCCAATGTCTCCTGTTTCAGTAGCTCAGGTTTAAAGTCAGTGGGAGACTGATTTCCTGGAGCTCATTATGGTGAAGTGGACCAATGTCAGGGACTGCTAACTGTTTCGTGTCATTAACAAATGCTTAAAAGGGTACCACAAAGTTCTTGGATTTGTTTGAGTTGTTTGTCAAATAGAGGAATCTATGAGCCTTGATAAGGAATTCAAAAGAGCAGAGTGACTACTGGCATTTCTTTTTAATACTATTGGATTAGCTGAGTGACGAGGAACTGAATAAAGTAAAATGATGAAAAGAACAGTGTTCATGCTGCCAGAATCTAGCAGCTTCTGTAACTCTTGCTTATCTGCTTTAATGAGACACTTCATTAATTTAGCAGTAATGCAATAGCAAAATATGCTCTTGACTAATCTAGTTGCAGGATCCATTCCTCTCTTGTTTTAGATGATGGGCTTCTTTTTATCCTTCTGGCCAACAGCCATCACAAAGAAATAAAAGGTGAAGTTAATTACAAAATTAGAGCAAGCAATCATGCAATCACTATATCTGCCCTTCCACCAAAGATAAACAAGTTTCATTTTACTTACAGTTGAGTTGAACAAAATGGTTATATAGTCTTTTATGTATTTTTGTATCTGTTGTATATAAAATTGATGTATTTCCCAGAAGTGTACAGTTACAAGCACAGTTGCAAACATTATATACTTTTTATATGTTCTGTAGAAAATCAAGCACAAATATTATAGCAATAACCCACGCCTGGGTGTGGGTAATGCTAAATTTACCCACGGTTGGCATGGTTTGGTCCGAGGCAGCCCGGACCAAACAAAGCCAACCGTGGGTAAATTTAGCATTACCCACACCCAGAAGTGGGTTATTGCTATTATACCATGACATTATTTGAGAAAAGAAACTATTACTTTTCTTAAATAATGGCATAGTATAATGCCTGTTTACTGCCCTTCAGCAGATGTCTGGCATCCGCGGCAGTTCTGATGTACTGCGTGCCTGCGCGGTACATCAGAGTTGTGAAAAGCACGGAGAAAGCAAGATCTCCGTTGCTTTTTTATGTCTCGTTATGTTAATTGATTTTAACATAGGGAGACAGTTTTAAAATAAGCAACGGACATCTCCATTGCTTATTTTAAAACTATCTCGCTATGTTAAACTCATGTAACATAGCAAGACACTAAAAAAAAGCAACGGAGATCTTGCTTTCTCCGTTGCTAAACACTGTCTCGCTATGTTAAATGGGTTTAACATGGCGAGACAGCTTTAAAATAAGCAACAGAGATCTCCGTTGCTTATTTTAAAGCTGTCTCGCTATGTTAAACCCATTTAACATAGCGAGACAGTGTTTTAAAAAAACGAGTTATACTAATGGAAAAAAGTCCGGGCGACCGGACCTTTTTCCATTAGTATAACTCGATTTACAATGGGCACGCTGGCCAATCAGAGTGCACGTTTTGGGGGGGTCATGGTATAATATGCATCTTTGCAATCACATAGGCCCAGTTCACATTCTACAGACACCCTGCTGCTTCATTGCTGAATAAAGGAATCAAAGACTTTATAAGGTTTTTGTGTGACTCACACATTTGTTAGAGCCTGGCTAAAAAGAGTGGTAGATTTTTACACAAACATCACTGTGTGGTTTATGTTTTAATTTTAATCAGGAGGTTATTTTGTACCTTGTTAGATACCCTTTACTGTTTCTAATCAGGGTCAGTGCTTGCTAAACAATGCAGTACTTTTATTACTGTAAAATAGATGTATCTTGTGTCACAATCAAGAAATTTGCAGATTCATTTAGATATTTGAGTTTGGTGTTTGTGTTTTAATGAATTATTGAATTATTTGTGGCATTTCTGTTGGTGGTAGTTTATCTCTGTTAAATGACTTTTCAATATAGGGTTTATTTGTTCTGTGAGGATTCTTTGCATATGGTCCCATGATATTTTACTGTAATTTGTTTTCTGGGAAGGAAATTAGTTTTAGATATAGCTATATATATATATATATATATATATATATATATATATATATGTGTATATATATATATATATATATATATATATATATATATATATATATATATATATATATATATATATATATATATATATATATATATATGGTCTCCTATGAAACCATCGGTTACACTACATCGAAAATGAGAAGATCGGGACTTCTATATTGAAATTGCAAACCATCGAAAACGGAAATCGTCGACTTCCAAAGCGTCGAAATGGAATGTCACAGCACTGGTGTATGTTTAACGCGACCCGGTAAGTGTGCGACAGTGACGGAGGTAGGAGTGGTCAGGTAAGTGAGTTAGGGTTAGGGTGCAGGTAGGTGTAGTGTGCGTTAGTGTCGGAGCTTGGGCTAGGGGTGGGTAAGTGAGTTAGGGTGCAGGTAGGTGAAGTGTGCGATAGTGTCGGAGCTTGGGCTAGGGGTGGGTAAGTGAGTTAGGGTTAGGGTGCAGGTAGGTGAAGTGTGCGATAGTGTCGGACCTTAGGGTTAGGGTTTGGGTCAGGGCTAGTGTGTATTCTATGTAGTGTAGTGTGTTGTTTACGTTCCGTGTGTCGGTGTTATGGTGTTCGGTGTTTTAAATGTCGACGATTTCTGTTTTCGCTGTTATGTACTTTCGATGGTCTAGTCTCGATGTAGTCATTCTCGATGTAGTGTAACTTCGATGGTTTCATAGGGAACCATATATATATAGGTATGTGTATGTATGGGTAGCCTAACTCTTCCTTAGTCAGCTGTTTAATCAACTGCATTTGATCGACTTAGATTGTGGTTGGGGAATTTGCCCTTTCTTCAATATTGTGTGATCTCAGAGTTAGTATATATATTTATTAAGGGGTGTGGGGAGGCGCAGCCCACCTCACGGGGGGGGGGGGCAAGAGACTTGCCCCCTTAAAAAAAGTGTTTTTTTTTTATTTCAATTTTTCAAGTGCCAAAGTTGTTTCTTGGGTGTATGTGTGGTAGTCTGTCAACACTGGCATTGTTGACATTTTGCAATCAATGTATGGAAAGTCGATGTATGGCAATCTCAAGGAATATTAGTATACCGATACATAGATACATACATAGACAGATAAATATAGATAGACATATATAGCAACAGAGAGATAGATGAGAGCTAGCTAGCCAGATATAGCTATAGACATATAAATATGTACAAAGACATCAAACCACTATTCAAAGTCCCATGGATTGCTGCTTTAAACATACTGAATGAATATGCAACTTACCAAAATTAAAAAAAAAAATCTCTGGTGGCCCAGCATAGGGCAAGTTTAGGACACTCCACTACATTACCTATCTCAGAACTCTGGACATTGCTTTAACATGGGTACTGTAGGAGGTGAAGATTATTAATCTGCCATTCACAGACTTTGTCAAGAAAGTATTTGTTAACATCAAAAATCTGTGGTACAAGACAACCTAATTTGGCCAAATGCAAGGATCTCAGAGACATACACTGCACCCCCAACACACACACACATATACATATATGGGTCCACCTAGTGATATACACCCCTCCCTCAACACACACACACACACACACACACACACACACACACACACACACACACACACACACACACAATATATATATATGGGTCCACTTTGTAAATTTGAAATACTGAAATCTCAAATTTCAGTATTTCGAAATTACAAAGCCACAGACTCACATTTCCGAAACCGGCAGAAGTGCGAAATTCAAAATACTGAAGTACAGATATTTTGAATTTCTGCTTCCGGAGGTGCGGTATTTGGATGTTTTGGTTTAGTTTTCATAAGTTTGTGTGTGTAAGTATGTTAGTTAGGGGTTTAGTGTGTGTAAGTGTGTGTTGTGACTGTTATATGTGTGTTTGAGGGACTGTAAGATGTGTGAGTGTGAGTTTTGTTTGTGTTTCTGTTTGTGCGATCTTGGAGTTAGAATATATAAGTGGGGGGGATAGGGTGCAGGGGGACTTACCCCATTGCTTACATGTAGTTTAGATGTATTTGTTTGGTTATGGGGGGGTTGTGTATGTTTATGTGTGTACTGTATGTGTAGCGTAATTGCAGGATTTTGAATTTCGCGGTTGTGTGTTTTCGAATTTGTGAGTTGTGGTTGGGTTTTCGGGTCTACTTTACATATCCAAATGCTTAAATGTTCGAATCGCTAAAGATCGACCTTTAGCGATCGAAAATGTAAATGTTCAAATATGAATAAAAATTAAGAAAAAAAAAAAAAAAACTAAAGGGTGAAAGCAGGGAGGCAAGCCCCCCTGCACCCTCACCCCCCGCTACTTAAATATACCAACTCCAAGATCTTCAGTTCCTTCAGTGTCTTGGGAACCTGTTCTCCAACCAGCAATAGCAGAAATCCTGAAAATCTTTACAAAATGCCAGGCAACCAAAAAGCAATACAAATCTGTTTTATTAACATCCAAGTTAACTTCCAAGTTAAGCGCTTTCACTTACATCACAGTAAGCTTCATCAGAACTATGAAACCCTAACTGACATACATTTAAATAACTTATTTGGTTCCAAAAAAATACAACAACAGCAGTCACTTAAAGTGATACAATAAAAACTACTAAACCTATAATATACAGCTGTACTGAATCTATGACAGTCTGTGATATCCTAAAATTACTTAATAAAACTTGTGCAAAATCACATAAATATTTAAAACATTTTTAATGAACCTTTTAAAAATTAGTTCAAAGCTAACAAAGGTTTAATAGATATAAAATCATTAAGTCCGGGTGGGGTAGAGGCATCAGTAAATATTTGCCATAATAATTGTTTATAAGATAATAGTCCCTTAAAATTGCCCCCCCCCCCTGGAATCTATAACAACATTATCCAATATTGCAAATTTTAAAAAATGCCCTCTACCACACTTGTTTATATGCCTGTATAAGGCATTGTTAACGTCCTTGGTTTTAATACTGTAAAGATGTGAATAAATACGTTTATTAAATTTTCTTTCTGTTTTGCCTATATAATATCCCGAACAAGCCATACATTTAGCAATATATATAACCATTTTGGTTTGACAATTTCCATGCTTAAATCTAGTTTCTGTTTGAGTGACATTCTTTAATATAATCTTTTCAATCTCATATATAGAACTACACTGTCTACACGCACCACATCTAGTGGTGTGCGTTTTATTGTCAACCTTACACAATACCCTCTTTCTAAATAGCTCTTAATATTCTTTCCCACTTTATTAACAGACTGGGGGCCACTACCCAACACTGAGGCAATGTCTTGATCTGCAAGAATAATATTTCAGTTATTTTAATATGTTCATAATTTTACCTAAAAATGGACCATATTCCAAAATACATACTCTCGTGTCGTCTTTTGTCATTCCGTCACTATAATTATGAGTAATATTACTATTATATGTCATTGTATTATATTTGTGGTTAAAACCTAATAGGGGTTTGTACTTACCACCCCATTCACTAATGACGAAATTGCTAACTTTAGACATCAAACCACTATCATAACCTCTTTCTTTAAATAGGGACGTAATGTAAGATACCTCTTCTAACATCTCCTGATAGTTGGATGTCATCCTTATTGCATGAATAAGTTGCCCTTTATATATATTAAGAAATTGTTTTTTAGGATGATTACTAGAATATTCTAGATAACTATTTGAAAATGTATTTTTCTGATATATTCTAGATTTAAATGCATTCTCACATCTGGAAACAAAAGTGTCAAGATAAGGGACACCAGTATAATTCTTAGAATAAGTAAATTTGAGATAACCACTACTCTGATTAATAAAATCCAAAAATAATTCTAATGCTGTTTCACCACCTTCCCATAAGATATAGATGTCGCCCAGGTACCTAGCATAATATTTCACATTTTTCATATATACACTGGTAAATACCTGGGTCTCTTCCCAGTCTAACATAACCAGGTTCGCGTATATGGGAGCACAAGCTGCTCCCATCGCTACGCCCCTAGTTTGTCTGAAAAATTCTCCTTCATAAAAAATTTAGTTGTAATCGAGTACCAAAGACATCATATCTACCAATAGGCAATTAGTGTCCCAATCAATATCAGCATATTTCCTAATGCTGTTAGCAAATGCATCCAGTCTCTCTACTTTTGGTATACTAGAAAAGAGGCCAATGACATCTATCGATACAAACAGTAACTCTTCTTTACATAAATGTATGGGATAATTTTTTAAGAAATCCCATGAATACTTAGCAAGGTGAGGTACTTTTCCATAAATGTGTTTAAGAGAAACATCTATAACAGAACCTAGGGGGAGGTTTTCGATCTACTACCTGATATTATAGGTCGGAAAGGGGGGTCCTCTATTCCTTTATGAATTTTAGGAATTCCAACTATGGATGCCAAAGTTGGATACTCAACTTTAATACATTTATAAGTGGTTTCTGTAATCCTTTTATCTATGAGAAACTCTTCGATACACATATCAATCCTTTTATAACCAATATTAATCTCATTAAGTGAAACTGTCTGATAATTACCTGATGTATGTAACAAGTCATGTATTTTAGAGGAGTAAACCATACTATCATAAATTACTATGCCTCCCCCTTTATCGGGTTTCTGAAACACCTTGTGTTCCTGTTTAGACAAGTTAAAACATGGTTTCATTCTAGACCTACTGATCTGATTTTGCAACTGATAAATCTGTTGTGTAACTACTTTATCATAAATTGAAATATTAGGGTGCATTGGAGGCATAAAGGTGCTCTTCTTCCTCAGACCTTGTGATACAGGGTTAGAACTGATTGTTTTTGTTGGTCTATGTGTACCTTGAAACATAATAGCCAAATTGAGCTTCCTAATATATTTATTTGCTTCACAAATGGTGTCAACTAGATTAAATGTACTAACAGGGATATATTTCATCCCTTTGGACAACAAGTCAAAATGTGAGGTGTTTAGCACCAGGTCCGTGTAATTGTAGATGTTAAAATTTTTGTATGTAAATATTACACCATCAACTGTGATATTCTCTTCCCTATTATAATTGTCTTCCCTATTATTAGCTACACTAGGGCTACAATTCTTTATCTTCTTCCTTCCCTCCATAACATGTCCCTCATGTCCCTGTTGTATTGGTGTTGTCCTTTGGATTGCTCTCCAAATTGTTGTTGGTGCTGTGAGTTGTTTAATTGATCCTGTTTCCTCCAATTCCTCCCCCAATTCCAGTCCTTCTGTTTCCCCCTGTAATCCCTTGCTAAAAAACGAGAGTTATCTTCTCTATCAGATGTGGTGTTGTTGCCCAAACCACCTGCTTTAGCATAAGTAGTAACATGTAAAGACTCCCTGTTTCTGTCCCATAAGTAAGCTCTACCTTTGTTATACTGCTCTATGTCACGAAGCACTTTCTTACTCTTACGGGCATAGACTTTCTTAACAGAGTTTTCAGCATCGCTGAACTGCTTTACATATAAATTTTCCCATTGGGGAAACAACAAATCATTTTGTATCACATTATTTACTTCTTCCACTTCATGGATCAATCTAGCTAATTTTTTGTCATTTAATTTAATTAACAGTTGCATGAATTTGATACCACAGTCATCAAAAAATCCATTAAGTTCTGTATAATAGTGTCAGTTAAGACTATTCCCATAGGATATTTATGAAATCTTAGTCCCATAGGGACAATTTTAGAATCAATACATTTTGTTAAATAGGCATTATCTAATTTAATACTATTAATAGTGTGCAATGTCTTACCCAGGGAGTAAATGATGTCCTTAAGATTCCCCTTGGGTAAAATGGGACCAGCCATCTCATTTTTAGTATTCCTATTGTCAAAGATACAATTATTATCCAAAAACTTTTTAAATAAGTCATTTGAATGTCCACAACCTTTGAGACTAGGAGCCTGTGTATCCGGTCTGATAATAGTCCCATTAGTACTAAAAACTCCATTATTAATATTAGTATATGTCAATTTAGGTTTCATTATCTTGGGTTTGGCACCCACTCGTTTTGCCTCTTTTTCTATATCTCCAAATAAAAAGTCAAAAGTAAAGTCAGAAATACCCAGCCTGCTACTGTTGCGCTGCTCAGTAGTCTGGAAAGTGGCTGCGAGATCTATCGGTTTGATACCAGTTCCCTGTCCATTAGGGATTCCTGTAGAATGAATAGTGTAGTTAGGTATTTCATGAATATCGTCCATACCGTCGTTTGACACTCCCAATGTAATAGGAGGTGAAATACCACATGCAGTGTCACCCGGTGGCAGGCATTGATGTGTAGGCTTGTTCAGAACACCATTACTCGCTTTCATTAGTATGTTGCCATAATTCGTTAATAGCAAAGAAAGTCTGCTTACTTCCTCCCACAGTTCAGCTAGCTCAGCCTGTACTAGAGCTATACTCCCTTTCTCAGAACTGGGTTGTGTGCTGGGGGACATGTCCCGATCAGACTCCATGAGTGGAAACTGGTATAGAAAACCAAGAAACCGTTCAATGAAACAAAATTACCAATGAACAAAATCAACGAACACCAGTTCCTTCAGTGTCTTGGGAACCTGTTCTCCAACCAGCAATAGCAGAAATCCTGAAAATCTTTACAAAAAAACAGGCAACCAAAAAGCAATAAAAATCTGTTTTATTAACATCCAAGTTAACTTCCAAGTTAAGCGCTTTCACTTACATCACAGTAAGCTTCATCAGAACTACGAAACTCTAACTGACATACATTTAAATAACTTATTTGGCACCAAAATAATACAACAACAGCAGTCACTTAAAGTGATACAATAAAAACTACTAAACCTATAATATACAGCTGTACTGAATCTATGACAGTCTGTGATATCCTAAAATTACTTAATAAAACTTGTGCAAAATCACATAAATCTTTAAAAAAATTTTAATGAACCTTTTAAAAATCAGTTCAAAGCTAACAAAGGTTTAATAGATATAAAATCATTAAGTCCGGGTGGGGTAGAGGCACCAACTCCGAGATCGCACTACAGTGAGGAAGTGGAAATCTTTCCATTCTGCAGTGTACCGTGATGCCGGTTCCCCATGGTCGACATTTCAAATGTCAATCATATGGTCTCGGCCATATGAATGTCGACATTTTGAAATGTCGACAATTAGAAGGGGACCCATACACACATATACATTAAACTAAATAGATAATTGGTCATGGAATTTGTATAATAAATATAAATTTTAGTATGATAGGTTATATTAGGATTGTATAGTTTTGTAGTTTAATTATGTTTCCATGCAGTTTAATTTTAGTTGAAATATTTAGAATAGTTTGGTACATTTTGTATGTAATACCATTTTCTGTTTGGCAAGTACTGGTCAGTGTTTGGTTTTGCTGTTTATTCTTTTGTTTTAAATGTTTGCATTTAAATAAGTTCATAGTTAAGTACTAGAGAATCAGTCTGGTGACCATTACAAGCCTAGCCAAAACTCTATCCAAAAATTCCTTCAATGTTAAGGAGAGCAAGACAAGATAGACCGAGGAAATTTGAAGCTGTCCTTCCAGTTATTTGGGTTTACTTAGAAGGTGGCAAGTTGCTTCACATGTAGTGGAAATTTGTTAAAGAGCTGAGGAATATGCTCGAATAGGAATCCATTATGTCAGTGTGTTGCATTTATCTGTTGATGAAGGTTTATTTCCATTAATCGGATGTTGGAGGTACTATTTGTTCTTTGAATGAATAGAAGGTCAAAGAGTGCTGGATCTTTTTGTGGATCAAAAGGTTTGACAACATATCTCCATGGAGAACTCAATAAGAGACTGAGTACAGAGAGAGGGCTGACAGTCTATCATGGTAACTAAGATTTTTAATACTACTAATCTGTTTGGTGAGGAATCTCTGAGGTCTCTCAAGCTAAATCATATGTTTTGCAAGCACGTCAAGCAATGTAGTATATTCAATAATAAGTAATAATGATTTAAACTTCCAGATGGTTGCTTTTTTTGTTTTAAGAACAATCAAGTTTTATTTATGTTTCAGTCATTTTTATTTTGAATTAAGTATGAGTTTAGGTTTTGAAGTTGTTTAGGTGATCCATTGTATGTGGGGATTTTTTTTTTGTGTGTGTGTGTGTGTGTGTGTGTGTGTGTGTGTGTGTGTGTGTGTGTGTGTGTGTGTGCGCACATGCATTGTTTGCTTTGGCATAAATAGAGTAGGTTTAGGGGATCCTTAAAAAAAGCAGTGATGTGCTAAGTATGCAGATAAACATCTCATGAGGCACCAGGGATGAAGATGAACTTCTGCTGATGCACCAAAAATGCAGACAAACAGAAAAATATTTGCATGGTGCACCCAGCTGCATGGTTTTATCATATTCTTTTTTCATTAGGATGGATGGATAGATAGACAAATAGATAGACAGACAATGCCCCTGCCCTAATACATACCCTAATTCAGTTGTCACAAGCTGGAGTTGTTCTATTATGATATTTTTACATTTTGGCAATCTTAATGCTCTGAGCTAACACTCTGGAAACATCATGTCCTGTTAATGAGCTGGTGAACTGGGTTCCTGATACCATGATGTTGCCCTGCTTTGCTCCAACTTACCACATCTTCACATTAGTACTCCCTACTCTCCACCCACTATCTCCCACACCTCCACATCCCACTAAAGAACCCTTCCACTTCTTTGTATCACTACAACAATTAGTCTGAAGCAACCCTCCTCTCATGGCTTGCCCCATTAACCCTGCTATCCTACTCCCCACACAGCCCCATTAACCCTGCAATCCTACCCCACACAGCCCCATTAATCCTGCTATCCTACCCCATACAGCCCCATTAACCCTGGTCTCCTACCCCCACGCAGCCCCATTAACCCTGCTGTCCTACCCCACACAGCCCCATTAAGCCTGCTATCCTACCCCATACAGCCCCATTAACCCTGCTATCTTACCCCACACAGCATAATTAATCCTGCTATCCTACCCCCCACACCACTTCCAGTCACTCCCACGTACATCCCTAACTCATAATTTAAAATGTAGCTATTATCAACCACCACTTCACATACATCACATGCATGAATAAGTCCTCCAGTATCTAACATTTATTTTAACTAAGGCCATTAACTTCATTTACATACTACTTCCCACACTAACCACCCCAGCTATTCTAACCTCACACAGCAACCCACCAATACACAGTTTACTCCCGTACGTCTTTAAACTTACTGCAGTCATCTCCAACCCTAAACGACCCCTCCTCAACATTTAAGCCCACCTCTACACAAACCGCAGCTCATGCATACACTAACCAATCCTCCAGCCATAGCTCATTCCACTGTGTCTCATAAGACTGTTACCAACCAATCACTATTTAACTTCCTTAAATTCTATATGCAAGACATTTTTTTTCTGATTTGAGCCCATATAGAACCCAACCCAGGCCCCCCTGCAACTAGCTTTATTCAACCCACTGTCCAGTGCAACAACTACAAACACCTGTCTCTCTCAAAGTAGGTATTGCTTAGCAAATCAGAAGAAATGTAATCCTTTATGAAAACACACTCTACAGACATTGCAACCATCTTAGAATCTGAGGTTAAACAAGAAAGAACAAACTTCCAAACATCTCCCAGGATACTCATACCTTTCTAATGCCAGGCCTGGAACAAGGGCAGTGGATGGCATCTTTCTACTGATAAGAAAACACATTAGCTTTCTGTCTTACACTAAAAACATGCCACTGGACAATCCTGATTCCAACCAGATCAGCATCAACATTTGCTCCAACAAGAAACATCACATAACAATTGCTACCACCTAACTTTCCCCACCTAGTTCAGCCCATACGTTTTCCACTTGTATCCAATATATTGTGAAGCACACACACAAATACCTAACCTTCATATTCTAGGCAGTTTAAATGTCAACCTACCAAACCTCTTCAATGCAGATATTTGGCCACCATCTCCAACTACAGACTAATCCAAATGGCCAAAGAACTAGACCAAACTTTAAAAGTAGTAACCATTCCTCCTTGTTCTGTGCCTAAAAGATAACCCCTATTACTTTAATCACCCCTCAATATAAATCCCAAATCAGCATTAGCAACCTAAATAATAAACTCGCCCAAACTAACTGGTCAATTCACTCACTAATCACCTCTTATATTTCTAGCATAAGCATTCCCCAACAATGACTAGGCTTTTTAAACTTATACAAAATCAGTTAGCTAACCAAAAAACTGAAAACCCTATTTAAACTACACGCCAAACCTTGGAACCTTTGGGAATCAATACTCTCTCTTAAAAAAAATCTAATTTTTGTCTAAATAAGAGATCTTACCCAGAAAATCACCCAATGGCATAAAGCTAATAATACTATCTCAATACAAGCTTCTGTTAACTCAGAACAAAAATATGGAACTTAATGAGCAAGATTACTGGGAGAGGCCTACCCAATAATTCAATGTATTTCCACTTACAGACCAACTGGAACTATTAAAACCCAAACATTTTTGAAAGAATTTGCATCACTCCAGCTATAACCTAACTCGCATTACCAATACTTTTAACACAACCCCCTGCACAGATGCAAAAACCTTTCCTTCTACTTCAAAAGAGTCAGATCTAAAGACACTGCTACCTGCTTAAACAAAATTCCAGCTGTTCCCTCACCAGTGCTGATGGACATCACCTATGATTCATTACTTTCTGTATAGTCTTTCTCATCCAACCACTTACCCAAATATCATGCATCTCTTATGGGAAGCTGCCATAGTTAAACCCATTCTTAAGCTACCCCCAACCTTCCCAAGCAAATGACTTCTAGCCCATCTTAATTCTCCTCACTCTTAACAAAACATTTCAGAAGATAATCAACTCCCATCTCGGTGATTATATGCAAACCAAAATAATCCCTTCCCCCAGGCAACAAGGTTTTTGGTCAGGGTGTAGTATTATGACTACTCTTTATAACTTCACAGATGATATTCTTACCAATATGAATAAATGCCAGCTAAATGGTGACCTCTTTGTTGATTCAACAAAAGCATATGACACAATCGACCACTACCAACTAATAAACTCTCTACTTTCAGCAGCAGTCTGCCTCACAGCAGGGAAACAATTTGCCTCATTCCTCTCCAACAGACATTCCAAAGTTTAGTTTGGACCCTGCCTTCTCCCCCATTGCAAGGTCAGTTTTCTATCTATCTCATACTATCTTCACTGTGTATCAATAATCTACTTAAAGCTCTCCCAACTTTGTCTCTGTTATTCTATGCAGATGACATTGTCATATGCAGGTCCAGTTAACCACATAGAGTTATTAAACACCTGCAAATCTTTTCTGACTGGCTGCTTACTCCTAAATTAATTCTTAACAACAAAAAAAGTCTTCTGCAACATCAACAGAATGGTTTGGAGGGACAGATATATCTTACAGAAAAGAGTCCCCATTCACATAAAACAAAAGTTCATCAATGTCCATATTCAAGGGCAACCTGGATCTGTGGTTAGGAAACAGAAAATTTACTCTAGGACTGCTCCCTACATGACTGATGGACAGAGGTAGCTCATAAATGCTCTGTCACATGTGTATGTTTCCTCAAATTATCAGTGGTATGATCCCATTTATTCTCATTAGGGGTAATATGTAATTATTGACCATGGTATGGGTAAGCCCAATCTCTGACCAAATGACATAGGTTAACTGGAGCACAACAAGTTAAACTGGCTACCTTCAAGGGCAGCTAGCCTAGTACTTACCTATGAATCTATAAAATAACGCCATATTCGCTGGAACCCAGCAAATACTAGCCAAGATACCTGAAAACTGGCCCATATCACACACAAAGATAGAAACATTTAAAACTGTAGAGTATTAAACATATATTAGCATTTCCTTTCCCAAGAAGGCAGCTCTGTCATTTGTAAAGTAGCCCTCTCTCCCCAATGGGTCAGACTACAAAAAAAAAAAAAAGAACCTCAGAGCACCACTGACCACATTTAATACCATATGCAGATTTATCTTTCTGACCCCAGGATAGACTACCATTGCTATGTACTTTCAAAAATGAAATGCATTTGTGTCTTCAGACTCACCAGCCTAAACTCCTTTTCCTTCCTCACAAGCAAACCATGTCAGGTCAACCCATAGAGCTAATGACCTCTCCCTGCTCACACCACTAAACTACAAACCCCTCCATCAAAATTACACTCAACAAAAAATGCCATTTCTACCCTTGCTTTTATAATTTGATCTCCCATCCCTCCTCATAAAAATATATTCCCTCTTTGCCAAATTTCAGACTGAACTGGAATCATTCTTATTCAAACAGGCACAATGCCAATCCTTCCAAACCACTGGAATCACTTAAGCAGTAAACTTATATTTTCATCCTACACACATTTAATGCAAGGTTTTATATTTGTCAGCATGTTAACCCTTCCACCAACTCCAGCCATCATGTACATGCCTTACATATTAATGTAGACACTATTCATTTATTCAACATTGCTCCATCTGTCACTCCCACTGACACCCCAGCCCATACCCATTCTCCCGCTACTCTCCTCATGTAACACTCACTGGTCTGGCTCTCTTCCCTTGCAGCACATATTCCTTGTGGGTATTCATCCTGGTTAAAATATACTTATCTCTTCTCACCTCACTCTCTGCTGTATTTTCTAATTTAACACACCATCTAGTCTGATTGAATTTACTGTTCTTTGTTCGGTAGTCATGCTTATTATTAGTGGGTAGGTTACTCTGTCCTGTGCTAAACTAGTCTACGCATTCATCTTCAAATAGACATGTATTAGAATCTATTTTGCAGTAACTACTGTTTGATAAAACTTGGACTGTAATCACTTTCACTTACCTTTGTATTCCTGGCTTGAATCTGAAAATGTTCAGCTGGATCAGTGCTCTTCCCCAGCCAGCAAATATATATGCATGCATACATACAGGCATACATGCATGCATACATATGCATACATACATGCATGTATACATACATACATGCATGATAACATATGCATACATTCATGCATGCATACGTACATACATGCTTACAGACATACATGCATACATACATACATTTTTATATTTACATACATACATACATAAAGTATGTGGCTGTCTGAATGTCTGTGTCTGTGTGCAGCTAAATGTATAACTCAGAATCTACCTGTCTGCACTTGGCATTTCTGCTTTCTGAAAATAAAATGTTAGGAAAATACATTAAAAAAGCACGCCAATTGTATCCTGGCCCCATATATTCCTCTACAGATAGGTAGTATAGTCACTCAAGAATTAGACTTGTCTGCTAACATTGGTTCTAATTATTTATTTTTAAATATGTGAAGAAGGTGCCATCTCTTCATATTGTTATTTATTATATGTTCTGATCCTCGTATTACTGTATATTTAAAACTTAATTCTTACCATTGCATTTTGCTGGGTACTGCTGCACTAAATCTAAAAGCAATCCACTATGCAGAACAGAGCTGGCAAAGTAAGATGTTTAAACACAGATTTCTGTTCAAGGCCACCAGTATATCCTATTCTTAGAGAATAATATTGAAAATGGTAAGTAAGATTGTTTACCTACTATATATAGTAGTAGAGAGATAAAATGAACACAGTTGCTTCATTTGCATAGAAAAGAGTTCATTTTTAACTCTGCTTAAGTTATTTTGTGTTTGTTCATCTGTCAAGAGATAATAAATGTTCTAATATAGCTCAAATGCATTATAATTGCTAGAATATTCATTTGCTGCATTCACTGAAGTAGAGAACACTCTTGAACATAAAGGAAAAAGGCTGCTATACTTTGTATAGGTAAGGAAATGCTATTTTTGTTTTTTCCTAATTTAATTCTACTAAGACAAGTTTATGTATATGAAAAAGGACAGATAAAACCTTCATAAATCTGAATGCAACACCTTAATTGACTACAGTTGCTTTTTAAATAGTTATCTTTTAATTTGTTCCACTCACTTGTTAGTTGCAGTAGTCACATGAGATAATATCTGGATGAAGTGTTAACCTGAAATTTTTTGTTTCATACCACTGTCCAAAAATATCTAAGATTTACAGCCAGGTTACTCTATAACCCAGCAACAAGCAAGATAGTTTAGTATATAAAATGCATCAAAATATATAGATTTTAAATACAGGCTCTATTATTTCTTTGGTGTCTTCTGTGGTTTTCTGTTTTCATAATGTAAGAGAGTATGTAAGAAAGCATGAACAGTCAAATATTTAGCTATCAAAGCAAGCACAATGCTTTGCTAATTTGTCAAGTTTAAATGAGCATTACTATATGTTGTGAATAATTGTAACTTAGCAGTGATACAAAACAATTAAAAATAAATAAATGGAGAAAAATTTACTGTAAGGAATTTACCATTCTTGAGGTGAACTTTGTTTAATCAAAGAGAAACTTCCTTTTAGTTGTAGCTTTATAATACAAAAAAATCCAGCCAGACGCATTTTGCTTTTTCAGGGCATTAATTCCTTCAACTACCTTTACTTATTTTTGCTAAGGATGTACTGACCTACACGCCTTGCCATCCCCTTTTCTCTTTTCATGATGCACATTTATTTCTAGGAAGTCTGTCTTTTATTTGTTTCATTATTTATTTATTTTTATGGATGGTGAGGTTGATGTCACTATGACTACAGCCTGTTTTAGCATGGATCTGAGGTGATGTTCATATTGACTGGGAAAAATTTTACCAAGGATCTGACCATGAAGAGTCTTTTAGTTTTCCTCTGCTAAGTGCATGGAATCTTTAGTATCCAAATGAGCTAATGCCTACTAAGTTAAATCGTAAGTGGGTTTCATATCTCATCCTAATAATGTTAGACCGTACATTAATAAACCTGCTATTGCAATAGAGCAGAAGAATCAATGACCTACTGATCCTTTCAGCATCAAAGATAAGGTGCTGAGCCACTGATATTTTACCCTTAGGGGAGCTTAACAAAAGCTTGTTAAAGACAACCTAAAAATTACTGAGACTGAGCCATATGCTAAGGACTCAAAGCAGGCAGTTCCAGCCAGAAAAAAAAAACAGCAGAAAGTAAAATAGTTTTTAAAAGCTACTACAACTTTATACTGCTACACATAAGCAAGAACTTCTACCAGACAAGCACTTTGTTTCTGACTGCTTTACCTCTCAACTGTCCCTGATTTCGCAAAGCATTCCTGATTTTGCTTCATGTTGCAGTGAATAATGCCAGACATCAGAGTTTCATATTTCTTACTTGTTCAGAAAAATGCATGTTAATGCAAATCCAGTACCTTTGTTAAGTGAATCAGTACAATATTTAAATAAAAACTGTCACTGATTTTGATCCTTTGTCTCCTCGCTGCTTTTAAATTCATCCAAACTTCTTAAGCAGACTTTGACAAGTACACTGACATATTTGACAGTGCTATGTGGTTTGCCAGATTACAAAGCCTGTAAAATGTTTTTGCTCCTACACGTTCTCTTTTTTTTCTGTAACTCTTGGTTCATGCAACAGATAAAGCTTCGTACACTACAAAGAATTAAGATCACATTTCTGATCATAAGACTCACCTCTTAACCTTCATTCTTGAGGTGAATTTCTTGGTATCCATGTCTCAAACAAAAAAATAAATGGGTTATGATCAGAGACCTGATCTTAGTTTTGATTTTGTATTTAAAGAAAAGCAAATATTCTCAGCATATTTTCAAATTAATGAATCCAAGAAACTCAAACATCTGATCCTTTCTTTTGCTTATTTGCCCTGATTTCATCTTAGTTTAGAATGGCATTTCATTTCACTGTGCATTGCACTGGCTTCCTATGGTTACCACAAGGCTCATTTTTTTGCTATTTTCTTGCTTTAGGATTAGCTATGTCTCCACTTTTGTACAGTGCGTCAGCTATATGTTTCATGGCATACCGTGATGTAGTCTAATGAGCAAAATTTGTATTACACATTTTGAGCAACAACCATTCCTTGGGCATAGATCCTTTAAAAAGGATATTCTTTCACAATGTGTGATTCAGTCACATTTTTTTTTCACTTATAATGTACTTATTTGGAGTTAATTAGTTAACATTTCTCTATACTTGGTATGTGACTTGTAGGGATGCTTTTCTATCTGAACTGACACTTTTTTGTTTAAATAGAGCCACTAGTTGTTATTGTAAGTCATTTTGTTGCTGAATGCACAGAACGAGCATCGCATTTAGATTGCTTAGCGGTGTATAAAGGTAACAAACTTCTTTTCTTTTCTGTATTCCATAATCACCTGGTTAAGGCATGCTATCACACTGCCCACTCCTGTATCATACTGGTTAATCCTTCTATTGGTTAAGTGACAGTAATTTATCATCATTCTCTTCTTGTGGTATTTAAATACATATAACACTGTCTTTCTTGTCACAATCAAAGTTGTACTTTGCTCTCGCAGTTTTCATTTTCAGAACAGTAGAACTCATTTCCCAAGGTACATACAGACTACTTGTAGTGTTCTTCTGTGATTTACTGTCCTCATTTTCTCAAGTCACAACATCAGACCACAGTCCATTAGCTCGTACTTCTAGTCCAGTGTGGTTGTCAGAAACTCTGTAGAATGACCTTACCAAACTAATGGACTGTGTGTCTTCCAAATAGCTACTAATCAACTTAACAAAAAACAAGATTATCCTCTTTATCACTTCACCCGTGCTTAAAAGAATACCAGAGAGCTGAAGTGCCACTTCCCTATTTGGTGTTTGTGTCAAAACTGTTGAAATACCTTGAGGTATGGCTTGATCCCTCTTTAGAAGCCTCAAAGACATCAGCTGCCAACTCTGCCTCAGTTTTTTTCTTGGTTTTAACTCCATGATAAAGTAAATCAAAAGGTAAGGGCATCTTAATTTAACTTTTAGAATACTACCTACTTGTTCTTTCCTGTATGTACCCAACTGTTGAATTAGAGTTGTTTTAACAATGAACATAGCAATGTCTGTATGAAGGAAAAACATGTTTCTTCTAATTCTGTCAGTTCCAGCTTGCAAGTAACTGCTGTATGATCTGATGGGATAATGGGGAGGACAGGTTAATGTTTTTACAAAAGGCAATACATCCATGGAGCTCATTCAGTAATCTAAACAGCTGGAGTTCAAACTACTTGATACTATGAACATGTATTCTGCCTTATATGGGTTTAGCAAGTGCCGTATATCAATTAATTACTAATGTATCTATGCAGGAGTCATTATGGGTTTAAGTTCTATCCTTTATGGGGTGCAGCATATGACTGAAGTCTGTTACTAAGATGGGAGAGATGTGAGTTTCCTAATTTCCATTAAGGAGAAAATAGCAATCAACATTTGTAGGGAGTTAGAGTTAAAGCAATATACGTTGCAAGTAGTGCCTGGGCCTGTTAAAGTATGAAGTGCTGCTCAAACAGTTCTGCCTTTGCTGACTGTGACCATCCTAGAGTGCATTTAAAATTGCTATACCTGCACTGGATTTCTCTGACAGAATAAACTCCCTCATGCAATACAAAATTGCTTAATAATTTTGATATTTCCTTGTCAATCTGTATCCCTGTAATCAGATCACATCAAAATTCAGTTTCTTTAATCATTTTTTATATAAGATCTTTTCTGTGGTTATCAAAGTCTCTAAAAATTAGAGACAAACATTGATCCAGGTTAACTTCTGATCTGTGCCGTATTAAATAAAATAGACAGCTGATGTAACAGATAATCACAGGTTTAGTATGGCATTAGTAAGCAATATACTGTGAAATATATAGGGGCCAAAATGCTCACGTCATTGAGTTGGTTCTGCTTTCTGCACAATCTTAGCAGTGGGATAACAGAAAAGCTTTCAAATTTCATGTTACTTCCTGCGGTTAACATACAAACACAACGTATTTACCCTCAAGTAGCTTGCTTTATTTCTTTCATTACTTTAATAGAGAATTTTACCACTTCTTAAGTTTAAATCTATTCATAAAGTTTTCTATTCATTTAGCCAGGGTAGAAGTAGGAAAGGAGTTGCCACTTTCTTCTTTTTTCTTCCTTCAGTTGTTCTTTGTCATTTCTGCGTGCCCATATTTCCATCTGCTTCCTTGATTGTAAGAATGCACTAGCAGTTGGCTGGCTGAAATTTCAAGCTACACAGTGACTTGCTGAGGATTTCCTCCCTTTGACTTCCCACTTGGGGGATAACTGAGGTGTAGAACCCCTAAGGGTTTGACTTTTTTTATGAGGTGAAGTTGCATATGCAGGTACCACTGCATATGTTTCCTGCCTTTACTGAACTAGAATAGTCCAGTCTTCAGGTATTGCTGATCTCTGGGCTGTGTCATAGTGCCTGTGTTGCCCATATCCTTGTTTGGATAGGAGGAAGCTTCTTTGTTCACCAGTGGGAGTGGGGAGCTCTGAGCAGCCTATCTGTCCTTAAAGGAGTGGTTCCAGCCCAGTAACTTGTAGTTTATTGGCCGTTTTGGGCCATTTCCTAGCTCTTTCTAACCCCCTGCTATAAAGCACGCTTTAGCATTATTTTGCGCTTGTATTTGACTCAGCACAGCTCCTCGTGGTGTCCTGCAGAGTTCTACAAGCAGCAGCGAGTGGAAGAGTGACTTTCCATTGATTTATAAGTATTTTTTGGCTACTTATTTCCGACTGCTTTTTCTTGCCGAAAAGTGAGTTTCTATAACTAAATAAGCTCTGCAAAGTTGATTTACTGCACTATTGTTTGTTTTCCTGAACTTTTTTGCACTTTAAAGTTTGTTTTTGCTTAAATTAACTGGTAGGCTGCACACTCAACTGCGCTAGCCGATTTAAAGCATTTAATGTTGTTACTGTATCTATTTTCTGCTACTTTGTAAGAAAAAAACAAAAAAAAAAAAATATCCTTGTTTCCTGCCTTTACTGAACTAGAATAGTCCAGACTTCAGGTATTGCTGATCTCTGGGCTGTGTCATAGCTCCTGCGTTGCCCATATCCTTGTTTGGATAGGAGGAAGCTTCTTTGTTCACCAGTGGGAGTGGGGAGCTCTGAGCAGCCTATCTGTCCTTAAAGGAGTGGTTCCAGCCCAGTAACTTGTAGCTTATTGGCCGTTTTGGGCAATTTCCTAGCTCTTTCTAACTCCCTGCTATAAAGCCCACTTTAGTGCGCTTTTGCGCTTGTATTTGACTCAGCACAGCTCCTCGTGGTGTCCTGTAGAGTTCTACAAGCAGCAGCAAGTGGAAGAGTGACTTTCCATTGATTTATAATATTTTTGGCTACTTATTTCCGACTGCTTTTCTAGCCGGCGAGTTTCTATAACTAAATAAGCTCTGCAAAGTTGATTTACTGCATTATTGTTTGTTTTCCTGAACTTTTTTGCACTTTAAAGTTTGTTTTTGCTTAAATTAACTGGTAGGCTACACACTCAAGTCGCTAGCCGATTTAAAGCATTTACTGTTGTTACTGTATCTATTTTCTGCTACTTTGTAAGAAAAAAACAAAAAAAAAAAAAAAAAATATCCTTGTTTCCTCCTTTACTGAACTAGAATAGTCCAGTCTTCAGGTATTGCTGATCTCTGGGCTGTGTCGTAGTGCCTGTGTTGCCCATATCCTTGTTTGGATAGGAGGAAGCTTCTTTGTTCACCAGTGGGAGTGGGGAGCTCTGAGCAGCCTATCTGTCCTTAAAGGAGTGGTTCCAGCCCAGTAACTTGTAGTTTATTGGCCGTTTTGGGCCATTTCCTAGCTCTTTCTAACCCCCTGCTATAAAGCACGCTTTAGCATTATTTTGCGCTTGTATTTGACTCAGCACAGCTCCTCGTGGTGTCCTGCAGAGTTCTACAAGCAGCAGCGAGTGGAAGAGTGACTTTCCATTGATTTATAAGTATTTTTGGCTACTTATTTCCGACTGCTTTTTCTTGCCGAAAAGTGAGTTTCTATAACTAAATAAGCTCTGCAAAGTTGATTTACTGCACTATTGTTTGTTTTCCTGAACTTTTTTGCACTTTAAAGTTTGTTTTTGCTTAAATTAACTGGTAGGCTGCACACTCAACTGCGCTAGCCGATTTAAAGCATTTAATGTTGTTACTGTATCTATTTTCTGCTACTTTGTAAGAAAAAAACAAAAAAAACAAAAAAATATCCTTGTTTCCTGCCTTTACTGAACTAGAATAGTCCAGACTTCAGGTATTGCTGATCTCTGGGCTGTGTCATAGCTCCTGCGTTGCCCATATCCTTGTTTGGATAGGAGGAAGCTTCTTTGTTCACCAGTGGGAGTGGGGAGCTCTGAGCAGCCTATCTGTCCTTAAAGGAGTGGTTCCAGCCCAGTAACTTGTAGCTTATTGGCCGTTTTGGGCAATTTCCTAGCTCTTTCTAACTCCCTGCTATAAAGCCCACTTTAGTGCGCTTTTGCGCTTGTATTTGACTCAGCACAGCTCCTCGTGGTGTCCTGTAGAGTTCTACAAGCAGCAGCAAGTGGAAGAGTGACTTTCCATTGATTTATAATATTTTTGGCTACTTATTTCCGACTGCTTTTTCTAGCCGAAAAGCGAGTTTCTATAACTAAATAAGCTCTGCAAAGTTGATTTACTGCATTATTGTTTGTTTTCCTGAACTTTTTTGCACTTTAAAGTTTGTTTTTGCTTAAATTAACTGGTAGGCTACACACTCAAGTGCGCTAGCCGATTTAAAGCATTTACTGTTGTTACTGTATCTATTTTCTGCTACTTTGTAAGAAAAAAACAAAAAAAAACAAAAAAATATCCTTGTTTCCCTCCTTTACTGAACTAGAATAGTCCAGTCTTCAGGTATTGCTGATCTCTGGGCTGTGTCATAGTTCTTGTGTTGCCCATATCCTTGTTTGGATAGGAAGAAGCTTCTTTGTTCACCAGTGGGAGTGGGGAGCTCTGAGCAGCCTATCTGTCCTTAAAGGAGTGGTTCCAGCCCAGTAACTTGTAGCTTATTGGCCGTTTTGGGCCATTTCCTAGCTCTTTCTAACCCCCTGCTATAAAGCCCACTTTAGCGCGCTTTTGCGCTTGTATTTGACTCAGCACAGCTCCTTGTGGTGTCCTGCAGAGTTCTACAAGCAGCAGCGAGTGGAAGAGTGACTTTCCATTGATTTATAAGTATTTTTTGGCTACTTATTTCCGACTGCTTTTTCTCACCGAAAAGCGAGTTTCAATAACTAAATAAGCTCTGCAAAGTTGATTTATTGCATTATTGTTTGTTTTCCTGAACGTTTTTGCACTTTAAAGTTTGTTTTTGCTTAAATTAACTGGTAGGCTACACACTCAAGTGCACTAGCCAATTTAAAGCATTTACTGTTGTTACTATATCTATTTTCTGCTACTTTGTAAGTAAAAAACAAAAAAAAACAAAGAAAATCCTTGTTTCCCGCCTTTACTGAACTAGAATAGTCCAGTCTTAGGTATTGCTGATCTCTGGGCTGTGTCATAGTTCCTGTGTTGCCCATATCCTTGTTTGGATAGGAGGAAGCTTCTTTGTTCACCAGTGGGAGTGGGGAGCTCTGAGCAGCCTATCTGTCCTTAAAGGAGTGGTTCCAGCCCAGTAACTTGTAGCTTATTGGCCGTTTGGGCCATTTCCTAGCTCTATCTAACCCCCTGCTATAAAGCCCGCTTTAGCAAACTTTTGCGCTTGTATTTGATTCAGCACAGCTCCTCGTGGTGTCCTGCAGAGATCTACAAGCAGCAGCGAGTGGAAGAGTGACTTTCCATTGATTTATAAGTATTTTTTGGCTACTTATTTCCGACTGCTTTTTCTCTCCGAAAAGCGAGTTTCTATAACTAAATAAGCTCTGCAAAGTTGATTTACTGCATTATTGTTTGTTTTCCTGAACTTTTTTGCACTTTAAAGTTTGTTTTTGCTTAAATTAACTGGTAGGCTACACACTCAAGTGCGCTAGCTGATTTTAAGCATTTACTGTTGTTACTGTATCTATTTTCTGCTACTTTGTAAGAAAAAAAATATATATATCCTTGTTTCATGCCTTTACTGAACTAGAATAGTCCAGTCTTCAGGTATTGCTGATCTCTGGGCTGTGTCATAGTTCCTGTGTTGCCCATATCCTTGTTTGGATAGGAGGAAGCTTCTTTGTTCACCAGTGGGAGTGGGGAGCTCTGAGCAGCCTATCTGTCCTTAAAGAATTGGTTCCAGCCCAGTAACTTGTAGCTTATTGGCCATTTTGGGCCATTTCCTAGCTCTTTCTAACCCCCTGCTATAAAGCCCGCTTTAGCACGCCTTTGCACTTATATTTGACTCAGCACAGCTCCTCGTGGTGTCCTGCAGAGTTCTACAAGCAGCAGCGAGTGGAAGAGTGACTTTCCATTGATTTATAAGTATTTTTTGGCTACTTATTTCCGACTGCTTTTTCTCACCGAAAAGCGAGTTTCTATAACTAAATAAGCTCTGCAAAGTTGATTTACTGCATTATTGTTTGTTTTCCTGAACTTTTTTGCACTTTAAAGTTTGTTTTTGCTTAAATTAACTGGTAGGCTACACACTCAAGTGCGCTAGCCGATTTAAAGCATTTACTGTTGTTACTGTATCTATTTTCTGCTACTTTGTAAGAAAAAATATATATATATCCTTGTTTCCTGCCTTTACTGAACTAGAATAGTCCAGTCTTCAGGTATTGCTGATCTCTGGGCTGTGTCATAGTTCCTGTGTTGCCCATATCCTTGTTTGGATAGGAGGAAGCTTCTTTGTTCACCAGTGGGAGTGGGGAGCTCTGAGCAGCCTATCTGTCCTTAAAGTAGTGGTTCCAACCCAGTAACTTGTAGCTTATTGGCCGTTTTGGGCCATTTCCTAGCTCTTTCTAACCCCCTGCTATAAAGTCTGCTTTAGCACGCTTTTGCGCTTGTATTTGACTCAGCACAGCTCTTTGTGGTGTCCTGCAGAGTTCTACAAGCAGCAGCGAGTGGAAGAGTGACTTTCCATTGATTTCTAAGTATTTTTGGCTACTTATTTCCGACTGCTTTTTTCGCCGAAAAGCGAGTTTCTATAACTAAATAAGCTCTGCAAAGTTGATTTACTGCATTTTTGTTTGTTTTCCTGAACTTTTTTGCACTTTAATGTTTGTTTTTGCTTAAATTAGCTGGTAGGCTACACACTCAAGTGCGCTAGCCGATTTAAAGCATTTACTGTTGTTACTGTATCTATTTTCTGCTACTTTGTAAGAAAAAAACAAAAAAAACAAAAAAAATCATTGTTTCCTGTCTTTACTGAACTAGAATAGTCCAGTCTTTAGGTATTGCTGATCTCTGGGCTGTGTCATAGTTCCTGTGTTGCCCATATCCTTGTTTGGATAGGAGGAAGCTTCTTTGTTCACCAGTGGGAGTGGGGAGCTCTGAGCAGCCTATCTGTCCTTAAAGGAGTGGTTCCAGCCCAGTAACTTGTAGCTTATTGGCCATTTTGGGCCATTTCCTAGCTCTTTCTAACCCCCTGCTATAAAGCCTGCTTTAGTGCGCTTTTGCGCGAATTTGTGCGAATTTGCGCATAGCGCAGCATCGGGCAGCGCCGCTCACTCAGGTTTAAACTATTCCCGGCTCCACAAAGTCTGCTCTTCATTTTTTCCCTTAGAACTGCTCTAACTCTCAAGCTAAGCATTCTATTCTCAATCTAAAAACCCCGCATTTGCTCCTATAGGCATTTTGTATAAGTTAAGCACTTTTTAACTAAAAAAGCACTACATCCTCCTAAAATCCCCTTGAGTATCCTATCCCCTATAGGTCCTTTCTGATTCAGTTTCATAGCAGTTCCTTATACTATTCTGGCATGTCAAAGGGACAGTTGCTGGCTTGCTCTCCAATTCAGGCGGTGAATCTGGGAATCTTGAAGCAATGTTACAACTGCCTCATGTACACAGACAACCCTCTCCTCCTCCCAACAAATACAAATATATGTGAGAGATGCAACCATATAGCCAAACTGGAGGCTGAGCTCTCTCGACTCATTACTGGCATAACCAGTCAGGAGGAGAAGGTAACCACACACACCACAAATCCAGTCTCACTTAGACCTACCACAACTGCAAACCAAACACATAAACACACAAAAACATACTCGGAGGCGCTTAATAAAAATCTACCAAAGCAACAGAGACCTCCAAAGCAGACATCCAAGCAACCACTACCTCAAAACAAAACACATGCAACACATAATTCACAAAGTCAGTGTGCCAAACAGTCACAGCCCTTAAGGCTAAACAACATACCTGACACACTTGTAATAGGTGACTCTATAGTCAGACACACTGGCGTCCCGCTCACCAGGCTGAACAAGGAAAAGGTCACAGTAAGCTGCCTGTCGGGCACTAGAATCCGCCACATAACACAAGCACTCAGGTCACTCCAAAGCAGGTACAAATATGACTCAGTCATTGTCCATGCTGGTGTGAATGACTTGAGACGTACCTCCCTGGACTACATGAAAAGAGACATAGAGGAGCTCTCTGATTATGTAGCCCAGGCCGGTATGACCCTGACCTTGAGCAGCATCTTACCCTCACCAAGAATGATGCCACAGTACAAAGACAAAATGATCAATTTTAACAATTGGCTTAAGTATTGGTGTCATTCTAAGGAGATCCAATGTCTGTCTGCTTGGGATGACATGCTCGACAAGCCACGCTGCTTCACAAGGGACGGCTTGCACCTGTCACCCCTGGGCTTTCGGATATTGGCAAAGGCTCTTGCCACTCCCATAGTGCCTTTTTTAGGCAAGGCTCAAAATACAAACCCACCTCCCTAAAAAACACAAGTAAAAAGAAACTAAGGGTAATGCTGCTCAATGCCAGAAGTCTAAACCTCAAGATGCACGCTCTTGAAGCCCTCCTCAGTATGGAGAACATTGATGTCTGTGCAGTAACAGAAACCTGGTTCAAGGCTCCCGAGAGCACACCAGCACTACCAGGTTATACCTCATATCATGCTTTTCGGCCCAAGAACTTGGACCGAACCACAAAAGGAGGGGGAGTATCCATATTCATCAAGGATACCCACACCTCCAGGTTAGTGGCAATGCACGAAGCATCGGAGACCATCCATGTGCAACTAACAGTGGGCAAAACCGCCCTCCAGTTTGTAGCATGCTACAGACCACCCTCTCCAACTCAGCAACCCCACTCAGCCTTCCTAAAGACACTGGAGAATATGAAGGTCTCTCCAAACACCATCATATTGGGGAACTTCAACTACCCAAACATAGACTGGGAGCATTACTCAAGCCCCAATACCCTAGATCAAAGGTTCCTAGAATTCATAAACTCAAATGGTATGGAACAACTAGTCACCTCTCCCACAAGAGGGGAAAGCATATTAGACCTGATCATGATAAACATGGGGACACAATGCTCCATACCAGAAGTATACCCCTCTTTGGTAAGATCGGACCATAAATTAATCTCCCTGGAAATCCACATCCTGCCCCCACCCCCAGCACAGAAGACCACAGTGAAGAACTTCTCAAAAGCTGACTTCACACTTCTTAAGACCGAAGTGGAATCCTTCAAGGCCCCCGGGCCAGTGGAAACCACAGCCCACTCTGCTGAATCTTTTATAAACGCATTCTATGAACACCTACAGGAATGCATGGATCATGCAATCCCAAATAAAACCAAGACCCATTCCCACAAAGGCAGGGGTCCTGTCTGGTGGACCCCATCCATTAATAAGCTATACAACAGAAGGAGGAAGCTACTACATGATAGAGCAAAATCCCTAAAAGGGAAGGCATCTCTGATCAGTACTAGCAAAAAACTACGATCACTCATAAAATCATCCAAGGCCAACTTTGAGAGAAAAATTGCACAAGACACTAAAGATAATCACAAAGCTTTCTTTAGCTATGTTAGAAACCTGAGTGGAAACTCCCAGATATGCTCAGAGTTAGTCCAAAATGACAAAAAATACACTGAACCCACAGACATTGCCAACATACTAGCAGACAGGTTCAGTGCAAATTCCCCCCCCCCCCAAAGGGACAAATATCTATCCCAGCAGAGTGTTGCCTCCCTGACATCTCAGATGCCCAGCTGAGAGCCACCCTCTCCAAAGCTAAAAACACAGCATCAATGGGAACAGACGGTGTCCCAGGTTGCATGCTACATGAACTCCACGAAGAGCTAAACCCACACATAAGGCAGCTGTTTAATCTCAGCCTTACTACAAGATATGTACCCAAAGAATGGCGTACAGCAACAGTGTTCCCACTCCACAAAGGAGGTGCTTCTACGGACCCTGGAAACTACCGCCCCATAAGCTTGACGAGCCTGGTCTGCAAAGCTATGGAGAGGATCATTATGGAACTCATAAACAGGGACATTCGGGACCTACAGACACTGGATCCTACCCAATTCGGCTTTGTTAAGGGCAGATCCTGCCTCTTGAACCTGGTTGACTTCTTTGAAACAGTCACCAAGGCCATTGATGAGGGTAAGGTAGTTCACACAGCCTACCTTGACCTTGCAAAAGCCTTCGACACAATACCCCACTCGGGCATCATAGACAAGCTCTCCAGCTTAAATATAAACCCCTATGTCATAAGATGGGTTGCAAACTGGCTCAAGGACAGAACCCACAAGGTCAGAACTGCTGTAGCCATGTCAGACTCTAAACCAGTCACAAGTAGTGTCCCACAGGGCTTGGTCCTGGGACCACTCTTGTTTGGTATTTATTTTTCTGAGGTACAGCCTAACATGGGAGGATTGTGGCTGACCAAGTTCGCGGATGACTGCAAACTGGGTGCCATAATTGATTGTCCAGCGGACACAAGCATCCTTCAAAAGGGTCTCATTGAAACGGAAAACTGGTGCCAGAGCCATGGCCTTAAACTAAATGCCAAAAAGTATATAGTCATGCCCTTTGGGAAAAACAAAGTGCCCACAAATTACCACATAGGTGGTAATCCATTAAGCACAGAAGAAGTAATTAGGGACCTAGGGACCCAAGTTGACAGTAACCTCTCGTTTGGCACTCACATTGCCAAAGTGGTTAGAAAGACCTTCTATATTGCCCACCTTATCATGAAGGGATTCACATCTAGATCGGGAGAGGTCACTGTGCCCCTTTACTCTTCCCTCATCAGGCCAATAATTGAGTGCAATGCCCCATTTGGGATGTACCTCACCTGACACCTGCAGCAATTGGAAAGACCCCAAAAGTACCTCACAAAGAGGATCAAGGGACTCAAACATATGCCATATGCTGCCCGGCTAAAGAAACTCCAGCTCTACTCAGTAGCATATCACCTACTCAGAGGTGATCTATGCCTGACATACAAGGCCATGTCCAACCCGGAATTAATGGACATGCTCCACCTCAGAAAATCCAAATCCACCAGAGCTACGCGAGCAAGAGATTTGAACCTCAGCACAGAAATAAATAGGACATGCTGGAGGGACAGATTCATAACCCAGAGGCTCCCTTCACTCTGGAATAAAATCCCAGTCCATGTTAGGCAGAGCCCCTCACTGACTCTCTTCAAGAGAAATCTTGACGAGTGGATGGGAGATCGTAGGTTTACCCCGGGGGTCACTTCTGTTTCACTGCTAGACAGAGGTACAGTAAACTAAACCTTAAAATGGGCACAGTATACTCATTCCAAGGGGTGGCAAAAGCCAAACACACTCTGGCTAGGCTTATAAATGCCCTAGGGCAGATAGCCTAGTATGAACCTATGAACCTATGAACCTATATTTCCCTTGTCTCCGGACTCACTGGGAAACTTAATGAGTTGGTTTGCACGTACTGGATTTCCTTTGAAACCTCATTTAAGGGTGCTTCATGCAGTGTTAGTCCCCTCAGGAAATGAAATGAAAAACTCTAGGAAATATTTTTTTGTTTTGTGTCTTGAATCAAAGGTGTCTGGTACCAGAATACAGCTGGAAGATTTTTCCTATAATGTAGAGGAAACACGGTTGAAAAAGCTCAGGACACTGCAAAGTCATGGTAAATCCATACCTGGTGTCCATGCAACTGAAACAGAAATCCCTTTTCCACCACCTGAATTATGAGTTTTATATCCATACAGTTAAAGAACTTCATTATTATATCATAATGGTGGGGCTTAGAGGGGTCATGCAGTCTAGTGGCTCATTTTGTTCTTTCCAGAATTAATGGCTGCTTCAAGGAGATCCTCAGTGCCATTGATAGACGATCTGTATTGACCATGTCCCCAGTATCTGCTCTTTTTGGGAGCTCAGCTAAGAGTAATACTGGGGTGGTGGCAATTCTCAAGTTCAGTTAGTCCCTCTCTCTCTAAGCTAAGCCACCTCTTTATTGTGACATGGAATTTTAGATGCGTTGTCCTGTACATGGTTAGCCTGCATTAAGTGCTGACTCAAGGAACACTATTATTGTATTGTAGCTCTCCACATTTTGCAGATGTGGGAAGCTTCCATTTTAGTTAATATATTTTGTTCAACAAGGTTCAGAAGATTATCCATTTTGTCAGCAAAGGACCATCCAAACTATCTGTATTTTCAAAGCCAGACATGCATTTTTGTGTTATTCTGTTTAATGGTTTAATTGTGGATTGTACTTCATTGACGAAATTGTACTTTTGAAGCTGGCTGTGAAGATGTTAATTTTAATGTGTAGTGGTGAGGAAGGCGGGATTAATGTCCAGCTTTAACATAATAGTGAAGGAGCTTGGTGCACAACTATACTTACACCATGGTGGCTAGCTGTGCATACTCACTGGAAGTGCTTTGACTGAGCATGATCTGAAACACACAGTGCACATCAGTACTGACTCCCATAGGATATTAAGTGGCTACAATGATGTGGAAATTGTCTGCAGTTTCATTTTAGCACTGCTTCCAAGATGCAGATCCTGGTTACTGCCGTGAAATACATAATTTGTGGGTAAACAGCCAATCGTCTGACAGAAAAAGCCTAAAAGCATTAACCTTGGCACCTGTGCATTGGGGATTTACTGTCCATCAAGCATAAAATGGCAGTTTAGTGTGGAATAGTTAGGCAAGTGGGAGATAGTAAACTTGACAAAGAAGTCTGCAGCTGTGAACAAAGACCAACATCCCTCCAAAATCATCAAATGGTACATTGTTTGCCCATCAGTGCTGAAACAATTGTGCTTGTACCAAGATGACTTTTGTCATACAACATCCAGATCTAGTTAACTTAAATTTAAGGGGGTACAGGCTAACATAAAAATGGCCTTATTGCCAGTTTTCAGTTAAAATATGGTAGAATTTCATTAAGTTTAACTAGGGAACCTATGTAAAATGTAAAACTAGAATGCATGCCAAAATGCATCTTTTCTTTGCATCATTAGAGAGAGAGAGAGAGATTTTCAGCTTGACTTCTGTGAGTGCAAGAAAAATACATTTAGAAATTTAGAGTTAAGAAATACAAGCATACTGCACTCCAAGCTTGGTACAGAACATATTTGTTCTTGCTGTAGTATGTTGATGATGGAAAATGTATACATGCCTTTAGTTGTTTTACAAGGATATATGGAGTGTGAGAACATTCTCACAGCATTTAGCCAAACCACACTATCTTAATCGCCAACACCTCTAGTATAAATAAGTAGCCTAAAGGGCTAAATTTATGAAGTTATTTTCTCACTGAAGGTGTATTTGAAAGGAAGAAGTGGACGCATGGGCTGGCAGATGCCTCAGTCAAGTTTAATCTGTGGGTTACGCATTGTGAGATTACTTATTTTTGGAACTGAAAGTAGGGCCTACATCTTTGGACTTCCCTTGAGGCCTGAGAAAAGCCTATAGGCTGTGCCCTAGAATGACTAAGTGGACTAGTGTTAAACTTCCTCTTGCATTATAAAACAGCTTGTAGCCTGGAAATGCTATAAGGACCAAACACTGTTATAAAGGCACTGTTTGTTTTATTTTGGATATTGCAAAGATGCATATGTCTGTTTAATACTGACATAAAGCTCTATGCAAAAATTTTGGCAGATTTTTACCAAGAATAGAGTTAAGCACACAGGCAAGATTCACATCCAAAACATTCAGCAATGATGACATGTGAACTCTGTACATACGTGACTGGCCTCAGATCGTCACCTACTACAGCAGCACTTACAGACTTTTTAGAAAATATTTGCTGCAACAGATTAGGTCTACTTAAGGGCAGTTATGTGAAGGGTGGAGGTCCCAACAGAATTAGTGCAGTACAGTGCAAACTGTATAAAATCTCAAAAGCAACTGTGTTTTACCAATGGTGAGCTTTCTTCTCCCTTTATTGTCTCCAGAAGCACCAAGCAGGGGTGTCCTTGTTACCCTCATTTTCAATTACAATAAAGCTGTTGAATATGTTGCTTAATGAGGCTCATCTCTGATGGGATAGGCCCTACATGTATTACATCCACAGTCCGGTTCTTCACAGACAATTGTATTTTCCTCACACTAGACACAGAGCAGGACATTTTGGGTCTAAGTTATACTGGGGTCAAGAGTGAAATATTAGCAGCAAATACAGCAGTGAGTCACAGTACAAACTATCATTTTCATGGTGCATCTTACAGATTTGCCTACAGAGAAACTCTTGCAGTGATTGATGTGAACTTGATAACTGTGTGAAGGAAACTAATATTATTTATGAATAAATGGAAAAGATTCTCCCTTCTACTGCTTGAGAGAATCACAACAGTCAAGATATTTTCTATATCCTTGCTGTCCTCTTCTCATCTTTAGGCTTAAGTACCCCCAAAAAATAAAATCTTACAGAAGGTCACTAGAATTATCTCACAATAATATGGAATAACCAACATGCAGAACATATACTCCTGTATAACCTGCACCCTGACATCACATTTATACTCAAATGGGGCTTATATGCTCATGCATTTACAATTCACCACCTGCATCAAATTTCATCCTTCAATCACATTAATTAACTTGATAATTTGTCTCCAGAGGACTGTTGGACCTCTCTTGGCCAGTCAATTTCAGATGCTCTGTAAATATTAAATTTCTCGTTTGTATTTTTTACTATTATTGTATTTATTTATTCTTTGTTGACCAGGTTTGTCCCACTAGGCTAGTAGTCTATTTTCAGGGGAGACTGAAGGTGGTATTTACAATAGTAGGGGGAAATTTGGCCAGGACATCAGGGATCTTCCTCTCCTTTTTTCAGTAAGTGCCATAGGATCTTTTACATCCACCTAAGATACTACAAACTCATGCAGATAGGGCCACAATTTAACGTCATATCTGAAGGATGGCACACTCAGGAGTGCAACAGCCACATTATGCTGCACTACAGTGTCAGGAATTGATCTATCTGGTAAGGGAATAGACCCACAGCCTTCTGCACCAAAGACAAGTGTGTTACCTGTTGCACCACTGACATGGACAATGTGAATGTTATTTTTTTCTACAATTTTGTTTCATTGCTGGTTTTCAGTTTTACATATCTATGTGACAATCAGCAGAGCTGTTTGATTCTTGTTGTATTTGTATTACATATATTATATTATTTATTTATCCTTGGTTGACTTTGGCCTCTTTTCATAGGAGACCCAAGATGGTATTCACGCTACAAGGGGGAAATTAGCCAGGATACTGCAGGGGGGAGGACTTCTGTACTTTTTTTAATAGGTGCTGTGGAATCTTTTACATACACTTGAGCTAACACTAGCTCAAGCAGATAGGACCACAGTTTAACATCTCATCTGAAGTTCAACACACTTAGGAGTGCAGCACCCCTCTTATACTGTACCGCAGTGTCAGCATTCCATCTCCCTGGAGTGGGAATAGAACCCACAGCCATCTGAACCAAAGGTGAGTGTGATAACTGTTATACCACTGACAATGATGTCACTGATTACAAGTCATAAATAAAGTTGCATTGATAATATGCAGCAGCAACAGCAGCCACAGACACTAGAGCTTGAGTGTCCTACAACACACCTAGATTCACACCTTTCAACCCCTTTCTTCATAAATCAAGGACAAAGCCAAAAAGAATTAAGGACAAAGGTACCAGATCATGGATGCTTTTAAAATATGGCTTCCAGTGAATTAGAATGCTGACAGAATACAACCATGTGAATTAACAAGCATTTTCAATTAAAAAGGTATATCAGTATAAAGCAGTCATATGTTCCTTATAATGTATACAGTTATCTTCCAAAAATCACAAAATTTAGTCATGACAGAGCAAAGATCTAAGGCAAAAATCAGAAACATTTCTAAAAATCTGAAAATGAGAGTTATGTCTATCCTGCTGATTAAAATGAGACATTTTTGCATCATATAAAACAGCTTGTGTCCATCAAGCTGTATCAGATGGGTCTATATTAGACAAACGAAAGTTTATCTAAACGAACACTGCAATTATCGAAGATCCAGGGTCTTGATATGATTTTGTGAGATTGCGGTACAGTGAAGATCTGAATATTTGTACTTTCCTCATTGTAGTGCGATCTCGGAGTTGGAATATATATTTAGGGGGTTCGAGTTCCGGGATTTTCGATGATTGCAGCGTTCATTTAGATAAACTTTTGTTTATCTAATATAGACCCCATATCAGACACCCTAGATAACTGTAGCATATACCAATCTGTTCTTCTAAGGACAACTATATTACAATGTCATGCTTGCTTTCTGTCTGAATTTTCTGTTCACAATAATGATATTTTTTTTCAGTGTGCAATACACTCCAGCATCATATACCAAATAGGGAAAAGGGTTAATAGTGATGCTGAATAGATGTGTATTCATTCCTTTAAATTTTCTACATTTGTGTATTCATTCACAAACATGCAGCCTACAAATATGGGATTAAGAGAAAGTATAAACATTCAGAAATACTGTTTTTGTAAAATAGTTAATAAAAGATAAATTAAGAGGGCAGGTAAAGTGCCCCAAGCTCACTCTTTTCCAAAATATAGACAACTTACTTCATAGTGCAATGATTTTAAAACCACTATGTGTGATTTTTAATAAAATTTACTTTATTGGCCATGTAAATACACAGGAGCCATACTCATGTGAGGATAAGATCTAATGACATAATGCTCTATCAACTATCTGGCAATGCAGCATTTAATTCTAAGTAATCACTTCTACAGCTAAGTTCTAGTAACAGTACATAACTGCTGCCATGCTGTGTTTCAGAGATTCCTACTAATAACGTGGGACATTATTAGGTAGTAATTCTAGCTGTCAGATGATATTAGTGTAACTTTACAGAAGAGATCCGAGGCAAGAGCAGTTTGTGCAAGTCTTCGCTGTTAAATTTAGTCTGTGTGAATGCTTCATTGAATGAAATTCCATCTAGTCAAAAGTGTTTGTCATACTAATTTTACAAATCAGTGACTTCAAAGTTAAAACTGTGGTTAGGACTAAAGTTTTGGTTATGACTAAAATTAGGGTTATGTATACATTTAGAGTTAGGTTTGTGGGTCTTGTGTGGTGGTCAATTTTGTACAGCAGTTGTGTGGGAACCATTGCATAGAGCAAGAAATATTTGGAAAATTATTGTATATGTTGCTATATTTTGCACGTTTCATTTATCTCTGCCATAAAATGAAATGATTTTCATTTTTTAAGGTTTGATTCGATCATACTTCCTTGGATGAATGTTATGTTTGAAAATCTATGTGCACCCATGAAATACATTGCTATTGTTAACTTACAAATTTTAGATGACAGTTTTATTTGCAATTAATTTTACTGCACATAAATGACTGGATGCATATTGTTTTTCAACATTTATACTATAACTAAATTTTAAAGTTATTTTGCAGTAGAACTGTAGCCTGTAGCTCTTACTTATTTATTTTTGAATATAGCTTTGATTTATAAGGTTGTAACCAGTGTGAGATTATACATTTTATTATCTTTATGATGACTTAGCAATCCAAACGTGATTTCCAATTCATTCATCCAGGTTACATTTGAATAGGGTTAAGAAGTGTAATCCAGATGAGGATAGTTCTCTGATAAAGGAACCTATCCCAGGTGGACGTTTATGTATGTAGTAAAGATGTTAGCAGTGTTACATGTTTTGCAAATGTGCAGAAGTTCACACAGGACAGGACCATTATAGGCTTTGCAGACTAGGCAGAGTCTGTATGAGACCATCAAAAGAGAAACAGTGCATAGGCATTCGGTATAGGTCATATAGTTTATTTATTTATTAATTTAACATTTGTTTACCGAGAAAGTCTGACATGGAACGAGCCAATTTTCAGCAGAGGCCTGGGGTGAAACACTCCAGATGCATGCCTTTGGAATAGGGGATTGATTTTCTTAGGAAAGCATTGAGGTCTTTCAAGTTGGATAATGTGTTTGATAACATCCCCGGATTTAGAAGATAGACTCTTGGTAATTAGCTGGACAAGGTAAATGGATTTTCTAATGACAAAGGTCGTATGGTCGTTAAGTGAGAGCTCATTGTCAATAAAGTATGTCCATAATAATTGGGTTTTTTAAAAATATGACACTATCTGTGTGGTAGGTAGTAAATTATATGTGCATTCTAAAGAACATTATACTACACATTTTCACATTTATTTTTAGAACATGTTCTTGACACCATGTGTTTAGGCAAGATAGAAGTCATCTAAGGAATTTATGATAGCTAGCCAGAGACCCTTGACATCAGTGTAGACATCAAAAAAATGGTTACCAAATAGGAGTGGCCCCAAAACAGGACCCTGTAGGACATCACTAGTAATGAGCCTTTGGTGGAGAGCAAGCACCCAGTCTTAATTTAATGGGTTCTGCCTATCAGACAGTTTGCTAACCAGTGAGCAACATACTGGTTAACATTTAGTTGGTTTAGGTTGTCCATTATGTGTGAGCATGGAATCATATCAAAGGCCTTGGCTAGATTTAGGTACACTGAATGAACAGGTTTGCACTTTTCCACAGTCAGACAGACAGACAGACTAACCCCCTGTTCAGCCAGTATCTAAGACCTCTCACATGTAGAATTAGTATGTGTCTAAAGTAAGACATTGTCAGTAAGTATGAGACACTTTGCCTCAGGGTGTCTAGTGTGATTAGGCTAAAAACAAAGGTTGTAAAAGCAGATTGTAGCCTAATGGCTGCCAGAGAATAGTTATTAGTAGTTGGCTGGTGGATAAGGGCTGGCTAGAAGTTTATTCTGCTTGTAGGCAAGTAGGAGAGAGTATCCTTAAAAGTGACAGAAGACCAGAGTTTAAAACTAAGCACCAGGAAGAAGGATTGTATATTTTACCCCGTCAAGCAGAATGGTGGTAGAAACAAGGCTATTAAATACTGTGCACTGGAGGGATTTTTAGGAAGCTAGTAGAATGTAACCTTTTCATTTGCCTACATATCCTTATGCTGCTATCTTCTACATGGTAGTGTAAAATATTTAATCCTGTCTACCAAGTAGAAGATGGTAGCAGAGGGGTATGTCAGCAACTAATAAAGTGTACAATTGAAGGCAGCTGAGGAATTGTAGTTGTATGTGGTAGCTTGCCAAATACAAAGGTTGTAGTGAAGGAGTATGTACTTTAAGTTTAGTGATATTGCTAGCACAGGATATCCAGTGTGTGAACTGTAGCATACCTAGCAGGGGATTTCAATTTATACCCCACATGGTTATGAGCCTGTAAGCTTGCACAATCTTTACCTTACCTACTCAGAAAATGGATATGGTCAGAATTTACTTAGCTACAAGCTTGATACAGCAACTAGCAGACAGCAGCATTTATCAAGAGTAATGTGTCTTAGAGGGTTAAATTATACTCACTATCCTCATGTTAAATGGACTGCATTAGAGGTTATTGCAAAGGGCCAAATATAGGGACACTTTTTAAATATTGCTCTTGTAAAATTATAAAGTTGTTAGAATAATAGATTTTTCATTAAAATTTATTTTCTGAAGGCTATATAGTCTGAAATTCAAATATATGTCATTATTTAGTAACTTCACTCCTCAATGATTTGGCAAAAAGCCAAAACTGTATGAAGTGCAGGTTAAAAATATGGGCATTCTGCAAAAATCTGGGCATTTGAGAGGTACTTTATATAAATGTATATGATTTTTATGTTTTACACACACACATATATATATATATATATATATATATATATATATATATGTGTGTGTGTGTGTGTGTGTGTGTATATATATATATATATATATATATATATATATATATATATATATATATATATATATATATATATATATATCTATATGTGTATGAGAAAGTGTGTGAACATAAACATACAGATATACATGTGCATATGTACATATGTGTGTGCTGCTTGTGGAAATAGACTATTTTTTATTTGATGGGAATGGCAGATTGATGGCAGTGGTAGATTAAGTGAATCCTGGGTCCATGGATGACACATTCTTTTGGTTTCGCTCTCCCAGTTGTTTAAATATATACTTATCTTCCCAATTGGTTTGTTGTACATAGTTTATTTCATAAATACAAATATATATATATATATATATATATATATATATATATATATATATATATATATATCTATGGGATCCGTATGGATCCCCGAACAGCAACATCACCGAAACAGATTTGGCCGGGCATACTTGTGCAAAAGTGCTTTACACAGAAGAAGCACTTTTGTGCAAGTATGCCTGTTGCAGAGATCGCACTACAATGGGGATAAGGGAAAATTCCCTTTTCCCCACTGTAGTGTGACCTTGAAGTGAGAATATTAAAGTAGGAGGGGTGTGGGGGGGTACAAAACTGTAAATGTAGTGTTCATAGGTTCATAGGTGGGTACTAGGCTATCTACCCAAAGGCATTTATAAGCCTAGCCAGAATGTTTTGGCTTTCGCCGTCCCCTTAGATTAGTTCCCTGTGCTTCTGTCCAGCAGAGCCACTGAAGTGATTCCCTGGGGTAAACTTTCTGTTTCCCTTCCACTCGTCAAGGTTTCTTTTGAAGAGTGGTAGTGAGGAGCTCTGCCTAATGTAGATTGGGATCTTGTTCCAAAGCATGGGAAGTCACTGGGAGAGGAATCTATCCCTCCAGCACGTCCTATTTATTGTTGTGGTGAGGTTTAGATCCTTAGAGCATGTGGCTCGAGGGGATAAGGTTTTCTTTAGGTGGAACATGTCCATCAATTCTGGGTTGGACATGGCCTTGTATGTCAGGCAGATATCACCTCTGAGTAGGCAGTATGCAACCGAGTACAGCTGGAGTTTCTTCAGTCGAGCTGCATAGGGCATCTGTTTGAGGCCATTGATCCTCTTGGTGAGGTACTTCTGTGGTCTTTCCAGCTGTTGCAGGTGTCTTGTAAGGTACATCCCAAATGAGGCATTGTACTCTAAGATGGGCCTGCTGAGTGATGAGTAGAGGGGCACAATGACCTCTTTTGATCTGGATGCAAACCCATTTGTGATTAGGTGGACCACGTAGAAGGATTTTCTAACCACTTTGGCCATGTGATTATCAAAGGTGAGATTACTATCTACTTGGGTCCCCAGATCCCTTATTACGTCTTCCGTATTTAAGGGACTGCCACCTATGTGGTAGTTTGTTTTCAAAGAATGGTGCTTTCCTCCTTGGCTACTGCTGTTAAAATTCTTGTTAAGACACTTCTCTTTGTTTCTTCTTTAAAAAAAACTTTTATTAAAATGATTTAAAACAAAAAACAAAATAAAAGCTACAACCTAACCATTTAAAAGTTAGCATTGTAATGCAAGAGAGAGAGATGAGCGCTTTCGGTTTATCAACCTTCTTCAGATCTGCTTAACATTTGCAGCTACTTCTTGCATTACAACGCTAACTTTCAAATGGTTAGGTTGTAGCTTTTAGGCGGCGTAAGCCACATAACTTTGGGCTAGGCTTATAAATGCCCTAGGGCAGTTAGCCTAGTACAAACCTATGAACCTATGAACGTATAAATCATTTTAATAAAAGTTTTTGTAAAGAAGAAACAAGGAGAAGCGTCTTAACAAGAATTTTAACAGCAGTAGCCAAGGAGGAAAGCACCATTCTTTGAAAACATATTTGCAGCATTTCTTGGGTTTTCTGTAAGTGTTTGCTCACTTCTCTCTCTACTATGTGGTAGTTTGTGGGTACTTTGTTTTTTCCAAAGGGGATGACTATGCACTTTTTGGCATTTAGCTTGAGGCTATGATTTTGACACCAGGTATCCGTCTCAGTGAGACCCTTTAGGAAGATATCTGTGTCAGCCGGAGAATCAATTATAGCCCCTAGTTTACAGTCATCTGCGAACTTGGTCATCCATAGTCCTCCTGTGCTTGCCTGTACCCCTGAGAAGTATATGCCGAACAGGAGGGGTCCCAGGACCGAGCCCTGGGGAACACCACTTGTAACTGATTTAGAGACTGACCTAGCTCCCGCAACTGTCACCATGTGGGTTCTGCCCCTGAGCCAGCTGGCAGCCCATCTTGTGACATAGGGGTTTATGTTCAGGCTGGTGAGCTTGTCTATAATACCAGACTGGGGAATGGTGTTGAAGGCCTTAGCAAGTTCTAGATAGGCTGTGTGTACCACCTTTCCCTCATCTATAGCCTTGGAAACTGTCTCAAAGAAGTCCACCAGGTTTAGGAGGCATGATCTGCCCTTAACAAAGCCAAACTGGGTAGGGTCCAATGTTTGGAGGTTCCCAATGTCTCTGTTAATGAGTTCCATGATAATGAGCTCCATAGCCTTGCAGACCAAGCTAGTCAGGCTTATAGGGCAATAGTTCCCAGGGTCTGCTGTGGCTCCACCTTTGTGGAGCAGGATAACCGTTGCTGTGCACCACTCTATGGGTATGTAGCCTGTGGAGAGGCTGAGGTTGAACAGTGTGTTTAGGTGAGGGGTTAGTTCTTCTTTGAGCTCATGTAGGATGCAGCCTGGGACACTGTCTGGTCCCACTGATGCTGAGTTTTTGGCTTTGGAGAGGGCTGTTTTAACCTTAGTGTCTGTGATTTCAGGGACTCTACATTCTTCTGGTATGGTTATGGGTCCTTTTGGGGGTGAGTTGAGGGTGATGTTTGCACTGAACCTGTCTGCCAGGATGTTGGTGATATCGGTCGGTTCAGTGTATTTTGTGCCATTCTGCACTAACTCCGAGCAGATCTGAGCATTGCCACTTAGATTCTTGACATAGCTAAAGAATGCCTTGTGGTTATCTTTGGAGTCCTTGGCAATTTTTCTTTCAAAGCTCACCTTGGATGATTTTTATGAGGGATCATAGTTTCTTGCTGATACTGATCAGGGATGTCTTATGTTCTTGGGATTTTACTCTTTTCTGTACTAGTTTCCTCCTTCTATTTTATAGCTTATTTATGGCAGGAGTCCACCAGACTGGTTTCCTTTTCTTGGAGGAGTGAGTCTTGGTTTTTGCTTGGGATGGCATGATCCATACATTCTTGTAGCTGCCCATAGAATGCATTAGTAAAGGATTTTGCAGCTTGGACAGTGTTATCCTCCAGTATGTGGGCATTGAAACTTTCCACCTCGGTCTTAAGTAACGTGAAGTTTGCTTTTGAAAAGTTTTTCATGGTGGCTTTCTTGTCTGGGGGACAGGGTGGAATATGGATATCCAAAGTGATTTTTTTATGGTCAGATCTAACCAGCGAGGGGTTGACCTCTGATGTTGAACACCGCTCTCCCATTTTGGTGATGACCAGGTCCAATATGTTGTCACCTCTGGTGGGAGTGTTGACCAGTTGAACCAGGGCGTTTGAGTTTATAAATTCTAGGAAAAGTTGGGCAAGGAAGATAGTACTTGAGTAGTTCTCCCAGTTAATGTTTGGGTAATTGAAATTACCCAATATTAGGGTGTTTGGTAGGACCTTTATGTTTCCCAGTGTTTCCAGAAATGTGGAATGGGGGTCCTGGGACATGGTGGGTGATCTATAGCAAGCTACAATTTGAATTGCAGTTTTACCCATTGTTAGTTGCACGTGGATGATCTCTGATGCATCGTGCTGTGCCACTAACCTGGAGGTCTGGGTATCCTTGATGAATATGGATACGCCCCCGCCTTTTGTATTTCGGTTTAGGTTCTGTGGCCGAAATGTATGGTATGAGTTGTAACCTGGTAGTGCTGGTGTGCTCTCTGGAGCCTTAAACCAGGTTTCTGTTACTGCACATATATCGATTTTCTCCATACTGAGGAGTGCCTCGAGTGCATGCATTTTGAGGTTTAGACTTCTGGCATTGAGTAGCATTACCCTCAGTTTTTGTTACTTGTGCTATTTATGGTGGTGAGTTTGTCTTTTGAGCCTTGCCTAAAAAAGGCAGTATGGGGGTGGCAAGAGCCTTGGCAAGTATTCGAAAGCCTAAGGGTGACAGGTGCAAGCCATCTCTACCAAAGCAGTGTGGCTTGTCGAGCATGTCATCCCAGGCAGACAGACACTGGATCCCCTTTGAATGACACCAGAAACTTAGCCAATTGTTGAAATCGAGAATTTTTTCTTTATACCATGGTATCATTCTTGGTAAGGGCAGGATGCTGCTCATGGTCAGGGTCATACTGGCCTGGGCTACATGATCAGAGAGTTCTTCCATGTCTCTTTTCATGTAGTCCAGGGAGGTATGGCTCAGGTCATTCACACCAACATGGACAATGACAAGAGTCATATTTGTACTTGTTCTGGAGTGACCTGAGTGCTTGTGTTATGTGGCAGATCCTGGCACCTGACAGGCAGCTAACAGTAACCTTCTCCTTATTCAGCCTAGTGAGTGGGACATCAGTGTGCCTGACTATAGAGTCACCTATTACTAGTATGTTGGGTATGTTATTTTGCCTTAAGGGCTGTGATTGCATGGCACACTGGTTTTGTGAAGTATGTGTTTCATGGTTTGTGTTGGGGGGGGGGTGGAGGTTGCTTGGATGTTTGCTTTGGAGGTCTCTGTTGGTTTCGCAGATTTTTATTTAGAGCTTACGAGTATGTTTTCATGTATTTATGTGTGTTTTTTGCCGGTGCTGGTTTAATGGGTCTGTGTAAGACTGGTGGTGTGATGCAAGTATTTCCCTTCTCCTCTTGACTGTCTGATCCAGTCTTGGGTTGAGAGAGCTTAGCCTCTAGTTTGGCTGTATAACTGCATCTCTCACATGTATTAGTGTTTGGTGGTAGGAGGAGGAGGTTGTCTGTGTACATGAGGCAGTTGTAACATTGCCTCAAAATGCCCAGATTCACCAGTTGGACTGGAGAGTACACCTAAAACTGCCCTTTGGACATGCCTGGACTGGTACAGTGAACTGTTTTACTGGATGGCTGGTAAGGTCGAATAGAGAGCCGTGTCCTTCTGTACAGTACAGGAGGGTCTAGTGCTAGGGTTTATAAGTGCTTGCTATAAGTTTTGAGCAAGTGTCGGGCTGAGAAATGAAAGGTTTGAATACTTAAGCTGAAAGTTTGTCTAGTTTCAAGGGAAAAATTGAAGAGGAGACTTTGTGGAGCCAGGAATAGTTTTACCGGCATGCAAAACCGGGCAAATATGGTATTTATAGCAGGGAAATGAAAGAGACAGAAATTAGCCCAAAATGGCCAATAAACTACTAATTTCTGGGCTGAAACCACTCCTCCAGGGACAGATAGGCTGCTCAAAGCTCCCCTCTCTCACAGGTGAACAGAGAAACTTCCTTCTATCCAATAAGGTATGAGCAAACACAGAGATTTGTAACACAGCCCTGAATTCAGCACTAACCTAAAAACTGGACTATACTAGCTTAGAAAGGCGGGAAACAAGTATATGTATATTTTTTTCAGTAAATAAAGCAGATACACTCAAAAAACAGTTTAAAAGCACAAAAAAAGGATAATTATTGTTATATATCACAGATCAGAGTTGTAATCAATGCCCCCCAGTAATAAAGTAGGAAGAAACACAAATACAGTAAAAGAAGATGAATAAAGTGCAATTATATATATATATATATATATATATATATATATATATAAAACAATAGAAAACAAACAAACTGATTTAAACAAGTTACCCAATTAACCAGAAAAAAGCTCAAAACTGAGCCCTGTTCCAGCAGTCTTCAAGCAGACAAGTTCTAACTGCACACCCCTGCTTACTAGGATGCAGGGGAACCTTCTCCAAAAAAAGATGGCCTGGATCAGTGCCTCACGTTATACCATCAAAGCTAGATTCAGCAGGCCTGAATCTGGTCTATGCTACAGCAACAAGGTGCACCAATTTCAGAAAGAAACAGTTCAAATAATAAGCCTGTAACCAGAAATTCCCATTTTTTAGCACATTTTAACAAACGTGCTTTTTCAGTGAAAGCGCTTTTGTTAAAGTGTGTTCAGTGATTGTGGATTCAGACTATTGAACTTTCATTCAATAGTCCAAGATATATATATATATATATATATATATATATATATATATATATATATATATATATATATTTTTTTTTTTTTTTACATAAATAAGCCTTGGTATCTTCCAGAAAGCAACTCCATTAAAATGGGAAATACCCAGCTGTCCATTCCTCGTTAAATTGTCAGATGGATAGATAGCTAAACAAATACATTCATAGCAGATGCAAGCTTCAGTTTAAAACTCTACTAATAGTGTACAGCTACAAACAGGAAGATGAGTCTTTGTGACATCTTGTGAACCAATAACATTGATGAAACCTATTTCTTTCTTCTTGTAACTACAAAAAGGTAATGTGTTTTATAACTTTTTATCCAGTAACAATATATGCCAAACAGAACAGAAAAAGACTACCACATACTTAACTGCTTAAAATGTAACAAATAATTGATTATTAGGCAACTAAACTAAGCACTGATGTATATCACAGATCATGTCACCTGTATTGCATTCTTCCATATGTAGCTTCCATGTCTCTCTGACCCTCTATATGTAAAGCCCATGTGACTCTTGTTCATGTTATTGCAATTTGTACCTGACTAGAACCATGTCAGGAAACCATAACAGCTTCTGACATTATAATCCACAATGCCTCCTCTTCCACAGAATGGAAAAGTGAACTATCCAGCACCAGTTTAATGTTGCCCAACTGTGTTTAATATGTTCTTCTCTGACCACATACCAGGCAGCATAAATTGGACCAATCATCCCTTTGAAAGGGAAATTGACTAGACTTAAAATGGCTCACAAGGGTAGCTAGCCTAGTACTTATCTATTAACCTATGAAGTTACATTAATGTTGCTGGTAGTATCTGTTGAAATGTGAGCCCAAAGAAGGAATGGAAGAGGCTGGAAACTTCATCCAGAAGTTTGATTCTCACCACCATCTCTTGATCTCTTGCAAAAGCACAAAGTTGCACTTGCAGAATGGCAACTTTAGGGTGTTTTACACATCTGGGTTCCAGGCTGAAAATCCCAAACAGGAAAAGGAGGGAGTACTGATACAAAAACATGTGCCATTTGTTTTAATGAGAGAGGGTGGCACAAAGGTGAAACCAGGTCTGTGGTACTGCATTTAGGGATAGGGAAATGATGATGCCCCTCCTTCAGACCCTTATATAACCCCAGATGAAATACTGTATAGTTCTAAAGGTCTTACAGAGAGAAAGAGGTAGCCAGCCTTTAACTGGGATACAAAAAGGCAACCAGAATGGGGTGGGGGGATTATATATGAAGAGAGGTATAATGAGATTGATTTTTTTTTTTACTGAAAAAGAAAATAGATGAAAGGACATGATGCAGATTTATAAAGCATGAAGAGGAATAATATGAAGGGATTAGGTAGACCTGAAAGACAAATTCAGTAAAAGAAGGCATAACTATCAAAATAAAGAACCCAGTTCAACTAAGACCTTAGGAAATTATTCCGAAACAGGACAGTAGTCAAGTGAAATCAGTTGTCTGAATGGGTAGTTGGAAAAAGATCGGTTGTAAAAGTTGGAATAATAGGTTGGAGATGAGCAGTTACCATAGGAAGCTACAATACTCAGGATGCCTAAACAGAGTCACAGACTCTTAACTGTGGTCTTTACTCATAACTTATTTATTTTTCTAAACACCTTTATTGAATTATCACTTGTGACATAGGCACATTTACATTTATATAAAAGTAATCAAACTGTATTAACAAGTTAAAATTAACGAACATTATTATACTTCACATGTATTGCTATATATCATATAACATAAGCAACATTACATAAATAACTCAAGTCTTGTCTTTTTTTAAACAAGAAATATCTTTATTAAACCATGATGTACAGCATAAGCAATCATACATTTATATAAATGAAAACAAACAATGCTGACACAATCCTAGTTGCAAGCATTTTATATCACAAAACCATACTGACATACTCTCAGTTACAAACATTATATATAATTTATAATCTGCTCAGTTGTTTTTAGTAAAACATTACATAGCTCATTTAAGTCTTGTCTTCTTTTAAACCTCACTCCTCCCTTTTATGTATTGTTTCTCACAATTCTCATTTTTTCCTGTGTAGTTTGTTCCTACTTTTTTTCCTAAATATCTCACTTCAAGTTATTCTATCTCTGTTACTATATTCACTACTTCTAATAAATGTGGTTCAGACTTTGATTTCCATTTTCTAGTAATTGCTTTTTTGGCAACCACCATCACTAGAGGCAGCAATGCATGTCTAGGGAATTCTCATAACTTATTGTCCATCATTTCTAATAGTTGTGCAACACTACGTTCCAAACACCTATATGATAAACTGCTAGAGATTCCCTTGATGATTCTGTGCACTTCTTGATATGTATTCCCCTCCATTTGATCCTTCTGCTTACTACTTTGTAACATTTGTTAATGCAAAGGCTGCTACCCTGATTTGATCAGATATCAAAATTATATCTGACAATAAAAGCTAGATGTTTGCATTTTGAAATGAGATTATTTCCCTTGTTTTATTTAATAACTGTTACTCCCTTTAGGGTTTTTGTTGTAAATTTCATGATGGTAAATGTCATCTTTGGAACTTCAAAAATGTAAGCATTGTTAATGGGAAATAAGTACGAAGTATGAATTGTTGTTTTCACTGCACAACCAGAGACATGATATATATGTAAGTAATGGGATATGGGTATTTGCCCCTTTCAAAAAGTGGTTTTGCAGTTCATACTTATGAGTGTTGAATTTCACTTACATTTTCTTAGGTTTAGGTCTTGTACTAATGAGTGTCAATGTTCTGATGGGACTTGTTCTTTATAAAAAAAAAATCTGCAGCTCCAGTCATTGAGGAAGAAGCATGCATGTGAGCCTTAGTCAACTCAGATCATCTTCATCAGCAATTAAATAAATGAATTAATACATAAACTACCAGTTTGCTGTCATTTGATTGAACATTACTTGAATGAGAAGTGAAATGTTTGAAAGAATTTGACTGAAAACCCACTTGACTGAAACCTATTTCGTTAAATCACAAATCATACAAAATATGCAACCTAAGAAAATGCAAAATAAAATTGTGAATCAGTGTTGGTGCACAAGCACTGATTCACCGTGTATGGTGTTTTTTCTTTTTTCAATTGGTTATATGGCCATGAAGTTAGTATATGTAATTAAGGGAGGTGTGTGAGGGTGCAGTGGGGAAAACAATACTCAATTTTGTATTTTCTTATTTTGAATATTTTGTATGATTTGTGATTCAGTTAAACTGGTTTCAGTCAAGTAGGTTTTCAGTCAAATTCTATATCACATTCACATTAACATTAACATTTCACTTGTCAGTCAAGTAGTGCTCAATCAAATGATAGTAAACCTAAACTAACACATAAATATCTAAATATTCATTGTCAAAACAATTTCCAGCACTTGTAATCCAACAATTTCAAACAGGAATAAAATTAATGAAGTCCATGCAGCTTTCGGCTAAATTAATATGAACGTAGAAAACAACTATTAGTAGTATGAGAAACAATGTTAGAAATGAATTAGAATAGGTTCACAAGTGTATGCAGCTAAGTCTGAAATAATGCAATCTTAACTACTGAAATTGTCGCACTTTCATTTGTGAAAACGTGTAGTGTGATGTACATTTTGAGAAGAGTTACTGGGAAACCATTTGTTTATTATAAATTACATTTTGTTTCACAGCTAGATAATCTTGGTTCTTTCCTGGGAATCTGAATTAGCTTAATTTTCCATATTAAAACTGGAAAAAGGAGGGGGCTAATGGTTTTGATGGTGATGATGACAAAGAATTGACTGAAGATATTCAAAGTTAGTTTTCAGTAACAAGTTTACACATATCCCTAATTTAAATACAATTTTCAAAATATAATTTTTGCTACTTGTAAATATACCTTCATTTGTCTAAACATGCTAATTCATTTCAAGTCCTTTAGTATAGTGCTAACCACTCTGTGAAAATAGTTAATCTTTGCAATATTTTACATTTTCCTTCTCTTTCTTTCATTGATAAAGGGAACTGCTAAGTCGACCTGTCTTCATCCATACTTATCAGAAAATCTGAAAATGAACACCTGTGTAATATTCTTCCTGACCTTAAGCACTCTGAGCTCAAGACCTCTAGGCATACTGACTTGTGAAGATGATACAGACAAGAAGCCAACGATTCTTGGAATATTTGATCTGTGCACTCAGAATAAGTCAGTTAAGTATGTTATCATCCATCTACGTATTGACCTTTTAATTAGCTAATCATTCAAATATGAAAATGATGTACTTACCATAATGCTAGATCTGTGTTGTCCTCTTATGTCCAGCTCAACATTTAAGGTATCACATTCAAAGGATCTGTATTGTCTTATGTTTATCCCAACATGTAAGTTATCACATCCAAAGCTGGCAGCTAAGACTTTACAGCTCTGAAGATTCACATTCTCTCCTGTAATGCACTGCCCTCCTTCAATCTCCTCAGGTCAAGTTTGCCCAACCATACCCTAAGAATCACTGCAAAGAACCCCAACCATATAAAAATGGAAGGATGAATGAAAATGTTCCCAGTGAAAGGCATTGGCTTGGTCTACACATTCCACCATGAGCCATCTAAGCAGAATGCCAATTTGGAAGGGGGAGGAAGAAGGGATGATTGAGGTGGATGGAAGAAGACAACACAGATCTAGTGTTATAGTACATAACTTTTGTATCCACTGTTAACTTTTCAGTCTGCTTTGTCTTGTGGGACAGAAGCCCCAAACAGTCAAACAATAGTGACATCAGAAAAGAACATAAGTTCTTTTTAACACAAAAGTTTCCAATTACTCTTTACCTAAATTCCACAAAACAACTCACATTATTCACTTCTCTACCAAGAAGACTCTTAATAGCCTACATAAACTCTTAAAATCTCTACAATACCCCCAGCAACACCCCCTCCTAGATGGTGACATTCATCCAAACCCTGGCCCCTATACTGATGCCATAACTAACCCTACCAATGTAACAGTACCTATAACTTCTACAGTTATTAAACCAACTAACTCCCTTCTGATAGCTCACCTTAACATAAAAAGTATAAACAATAACATTTCCCACATGCATGCACTCCTTGATGTACACTCATTTGACATTCTATGTCTTACAGAAACTTGGCTAAAACCATCTACTCACGACCAAGAAATTAGCCCTCCTGGCTATAACATCCTCAGAAATGACCGTAAAATGAAAAAGGTGGGGGTATGGCCATTCTTTACAAATCGAACCTACAAATTTCCCTCATTAATGTGCTCCCATCAATAGATACCAAATCTGAAACCCTAACTATCAAACTCCAAATCAATAACTCTAAATCAATCTATATAATTTGCATGTATCTACCTCCAGGTAACAATAAAAATTCTCTAGAAAACTTGCTTAGTCATTTCTCCACCCATCTACCCCAGGAGACCATTGTACTTGGTGACGTTAATATAGACTGGTCTTCTTGTAGTTCTCTCAACCCCACCAACCATATAAACCTCTTTGGATTCTCTCAACTAATTACAACTCCTACAAGAATCCATAAACCCTCTAACAAGGAAAGTACTCTGGATTGGATCCTTATTAACAGCCACCCTGAATCTTATACTCCAGGAACCCTCCCAGATGATATCAGTGACCACACACTTACCTACATTATTAAACAAAAAACCCACATTCCCTCCACAAATAATCTCAAAACCTCCCGGTCAAAAAAAAGTTTTAACCCAGACAGCTTCTTAACTGAATTGCAAGCTTGTGACTGGTCACCACTAACCTATCTAGAACTAGACAAAGCAGTTACCTACTTCAACACTAAATTTCTTAATATCCTAGACTTCCATGCCCCTTATTGCTCAACTAGAATAAAAACCAAATGTGCCCCCTGGCTCACAAAACAAACCAGGCAAAAGATACACTTCAGAAATAAAATCTGGGCTAATTGGAGATCTACCAAATGTCCAACAACCCACCTCCAATTTAAACAACTAAGAAATTCCACCAAAAAAGATATTCTTAGAGACAAAAAAGATTACTACCTTGGCTTCCAACAAACCAATCAACAAACCCCACAAAAATTCTGGAGTGGGATAAACAAACTTCTTCAACCAGGCCACACCACCACTCCAAACCCAACTGGTTTCAATAGTAACAACTCCAACCTGATCCCTGATGCCTTTAATAACTACTTTACAGAAGCTATTCAAACCCTGGCCAATTCTTTACCTCCTCTCACTGCTTCCCAACCAAATATCTGCAATACTTCTTTACCTACCTTTCAAATACAACCTGTATCTACGTCTTTCATCTGTAAGCTACTTCAAAAATTGAAGCCTTGCACCCCTTCTGCTGACCAACTCCCATCTGAATACCTAAAAATAGCCGCTAAAGCCATAGACTATCCCATCTCTATCCTTATTAACAGATCTATCACTGAGGGCAAAATCCCTGCTCTATGGAAGATATCCCATATCATCCCTCTACATAAAGGAGGACAATCTACTGAGCTTTCTAACTATCGCCCTATTGCCCTACTGTCCCCATTAGCTAAGATAATGGAAAAAATGTATTCAAAAACAGCTACTCAACCACTTATTACAAAATAATGTACTAGCAAACTGCCAACATGGTTTTAGGCCGTTCCACAGTACAGCAACTGCCCTTCTATCCTTTACTGACTCCATAAATAAAAATTGTAACAATAACTCATATTCCTCTGCATTATTTATTGACCTGTCAAAAGCCTTTGACATGGTTAACCACAACCTACTGCTAGACAAACTAAAGGCTCACTCTCTAGATCCTCAAGCCATACAATGGTTTAGATCTTATCTGGAAAATAGACAGCAAGCAGTACTTTGGCATAACATCCTGTCTTCACTACTACCAGTAAAAATAGGAGTACCCCAGGGCTCTATCTTAGGTCCCCTACTCTTCTCCTTATTTATTAACAACTTACATACTAACATACCCCAAGCCACCTGTATTCAGTATGCAGATGCCTCCACCTTAACCTGTACAGCCAAGAGTATAACCTCTCTCCACTCTCTCACCCAAACTGTTTTTAAGAAGGTTGAAGACTGGTTTATGCAACACTGCCTCCTCCTAAATCCCAAAAAAAGCAAAACTACTACTCTTTACTCCTACTCATAAATCACCTGTTCCTTTCTTCTCTATAACCTCTAACAATGGTACCAGCATTACCCCAGAGACTACAACCCGCCTACTAGGTGTAACTATTGATAATCAACTCAACTATGACATACATATTAACTCAACTATTAAGTCTGTCAACAAAAAACTTGGCACCCTCTATAGAATAAAACCCTTTCTTACCCCTCCTGCAAGAAAAACAATTCCCCAGACTCACCTCATTTCCACCCTTTTCTATGCCTCTGTTATATACACCAACCTATCCAAAAACAACCTCTCTAAACTCTCTACATGTTCTAATAGCATAACTAGATTCATCACAAGCTCCCCCTTTAAAACTCACCACTGCCTTAACCTCAAACAGCTTGGCTGGCTAGAACTTCATAACCACATACTCTATCAACAACTACTTATTACTCAAAAGATCCTATACCACCCTAATAATACCCCTATCCTCACTAATCTTTTTACACCTTATACGAATCTACCTACACTACGCTCTGCTAACAAACTTCTAGTCTCCTCTAATAAAGCTAACAACAAAGCTGGGGATCCACTCTTCTCAAACACTGCAGGAAAATTCTGGAATCAGCTTCCTGTTGACTTAACTTCCCTTGCTTCTACTTCTCTTTTTAAAAAACATCTTAAAGAACATCTCAAAGCTCATTGGCTCTGTCCATGCACTAACCCAGATTGACATCTTTTCTCACTTCTATCCATAACCCTATACACTACTCCTATAACATTTACCTCCAAATTGACTTACTACTACTGACTCTTACTCAGGAATTTTAGAATAATATATATATTCTTTTCCCTTTTCTAAGACTTGCTTATACCTTCTACTGTGAGTTGTAGAATTGTTTAGTTTAATTTCCACTAAAAGTGTTTAGTTTTACAAATTTATTTTATAACTGTTCTCTATCAGAGTGCTAACTCTGTATTGTACTTCTCATAGTTATATGCATTGTTAAATTTCCCATTTGTTTGCTTGGAGCTTTTCTCCCCGGGCCTCTACTGAAAATGGACATATATCCAGCTAGACTAACTCGGTCAACAAATGTAAAATAAATAAATAAATAAATAATAAACATTCCACAAAATAGTGGAGACAAAGGCTGACCATGATCTAGGCTGAGTATCCAGCTTGTAATCAGTCACAAAGGTATAAGTATTAGACTAAGTGGTTGATGCACAAATATCATCTAAGGAGGCCTGAGCAGAAAAGGCAGTGGAAGTAGCAATGGCTCTGTCTGAGTGGGCTTTATGTTATCTTGTAAATAAATGTCTATCACAGAATAAACAATGGAAATATAATTGGAAAACCATCTGGAAAAGATTATCTTAAAAGAAGACTTACCCAATCTAGTGTAGGAAAAGGATAAAAAGAGTTGATTTGACTTTCGGAAAGTTTTCGTCTTATCCAAATAAAATATGGGAAGAAAACAGGCAAATTAATTGACATGTACAGGTTCACTTCAGATGTCACTTTAGGTAAGAAAAATGATTAGACTACAGAGTGATTATGTCTTTACGGAAAAAAAAAGGTAAGGATGGTTGCAAGATAAGGCCTGAAGTTCTGAAAACTTTATGGCCAAGGTTAGTGCCACTAAAACAGAATTTTCCAAGATATTACCTTTAAAGCAAAGGTATCATCTAGCTCCAAAGAAGGCCTAGTCAACACCTGGAGCAGTATAGCTAAATCCTAAGAAAGAACTGGGGGTATAAGCAGAAAGGTACCCTTCAGGTTAACCCTAGGTAGTTTGAGGGAAGCAATGGCTGGTATTATCCTCATCCACATGAAAATTTAGAATGGCAGCTAACTGGACTTTAATAGTGGAATAATTAAGACCAGAATGGAAAAAATCTATCAGAAAATCTAGGATTGCATCTAAAGGGGCAGAAAAGGGATCCCAGACCTTAACAGTAGACCGAATAGAAAACCTCTTCCACTTGTTAGCATAAATCTCATAAATCTTCATAGTCAAAGGCCTTAGGAAGGAAGGAAGGAAGGAAGGAAGGAAGGAAGGAAGGAAGGAAGGAAGGAAGAATATAAACAACTGTCTTAAAAAGCTTGGGATCTCTGACCATGAAATGGAATTGGAGGAAGCAAGCAGTCAACCTGAGAGCTTTGAGGTTTGGATGAGGCTGACCCGAAGGATGGGATATCAAGTCTGGAACTGGCTCCAGAATCCAAGGCTTCTAAAATAGATCTGGCCACAGAAAAGGGAACCATACTTTTCTCAGCCAGAAGGAAGCTATGAGGATCATGGTCACTTGGCCCAACAAGTTGCTTTCTGTAGGAACTTTCTTATCAGGGCATAGGAGGATAATAGTACAGGAGAAGAAATTGTTGCACTTGGTATTGAAAGGGATGCTAATGAGATCACAGCAGTGCTGACCAAATGGTTAAACACTCAAGCCACTACTGTGAAGTTGAGGGATGTTCCTGTTCAAAGTGCCTACCACAATGTTGGATTTCTCCAGGATGTGCATTGCTATTAGAAAACATTACAAGGATATCTCCCGCTGTCAAACCCTCATGACCTCTCAACATAGTGGGATATAATGGGGTTTCCTCTGTTTGTTTATTTATCAAACATACTGTTGATCTGAATGGCTTCCTTTGGGTGGAAGTCCTGGAAGGCCTAGAGCACCATGGGGACTGCTGCCATCCCTAAGACATTGATGTGAAGGTGGTTCTCTGATGAGGAGAAAGTAACTTAGGCTACCTTCCTCTCTAAATGCCACCCCACCTCAGGAGGGACGCATACATAGTAACTTTGGCATTTGGCTGAGGAAAACAAAGAAATGACCCATTGGAACCTGTTGTGAGTCTGTCCACCAAGAAATGTGTTGATGGCATGCACTGGTAAGCCAACTGGGAATGTTCACAGGATAAGAAGAAATGGATCATTTTACTGACAAGGTCTACTGAAGAACCCTCATAAATTTCCTTGCCACTGGCATCAGACAGATAGCTGCAGCCATCAGGCTGAGAAATTGGTGGCCTCTGAAAAGTAAAACATGATTGGCTTAGATATGCAAAGATAGAAGTCTGTCAGGGGTGTAACTTGGCAATTTGAGTTGTAGTGTCTGGATGGTATCCAATGAATTCTAGAGCTTGTATGGGATGTAGGCTGGACTTGTTGTAGTTCACCATGATGCCCAAGGATATGCACAACTGGAGCAAATAGTCCCTGGCCTGGATTAGAGATGCACTTGAGGTCTGTGTAAGGAGCAATTCATCCAGTTAAGTGAAGATCCAGAATCCCTCCAGCCTGAGCCAGGCTGCTGCCACTGCCATACACTTGTTGAAGCTAAAGGACAGAGTACAAAATTGGTAATGACTGTCTCCCAGCTAGAAGTGTAGGAACCTCCTGGAGTGCCTTGCTATCTTTTTGTGAAAGTAGATGTCCTTGAGGTCCACCAAGCACAGACAGTTGTGGCTCCTCAGGAGAGGGAGAATAGACTGCACCCTCACCATCCAGAATTTGGTCTGTTTCACTTAAAGATTCAATTTGCTGAGCTCCTTGTTTTTTCTTTTGTACTAAAAAGAATCTTGAGTACACCTTGGATCCTCTTTGGTATGGTGGGACCTCTTGGATTACTCAGTCTGAGAGCAACCTTTGGATTTATGCTGCTATTTCCCTTCACTGCTAGAGTTAAACATTTGAGAAGGAATCTTTGTCTCTTGTTTGGGACAAACAGAAAGGGAATGGAGTAGCCTTTGAAAATTACCCTCAACACCTGAGAGTCTAATGTGGTGGTCTCCTAAGCTTCTGGGTGGAGAGCCAAGTGTCCCACCAACTGCCTTCAGAGTGCAACAGTTTTACAATGAATCAGGAGAGCTGGAAAGGCTCACGTGAGAAGGGACCATGGAAGCCCTGATTTTGGAGACCACCCCTCCCCTTAGGGTAGCACCCATTCAAATTCCTCCCTCTGCCATGTGGGCACCATCATCCAGAGTGTTCTGGAGGCACTTTGGGGATTTATGAAAGAAAAGTAATTTTCCCCCTCTCTTGTTTCTAGAAATAGTTTTCTATGGAGTTGAGAAGCAAACTCCTAAGGCAGACTTCTTGCTTACTCCTGCTTAATGTGTCTTATGTATTAAACCTAAACAAGATTTAGCCATTGAAGGGATCATTGAGAAAAGGTGCCTTAAAGCCTTTGGAAGGAAGGAAGGAAGGAAGGAAGGAAGGAAGGAAGGAAGGAAGGAAGGAAGGAAGGAAGGAAGGAAGGAAGGAAAAAAGGAAGAATATAAACAACATTTTACAGCATACAAATATATTTGCTATGGTTGTGATTGTTCTACTAGTAATTGCCTGATTTTTAAACTCTGTACTATGCTAGATATACTGGTTGTGCCTAAAAGTTCTGCATTATTTACCTCTTTAGCCAGTCCAACTCTTTTTCAATAGATTTGTTTGCTCTAGGAATTACTTATCCTTTTTTTCCCCTAAACCTTATCCATCCTTTTTTTTCAGGAATTACTGCCCATAATACTCAGTCTGTGTCCCAACTACACCACAACCACTGTAGAAAACTTTGTGGACCACAATGTAAGGTCTCCATCCTGTTCCTCAGACTCACCACTAGCCACAAAAACAGCCTACGACTCTTCTGTATGTTCACTAACTTGCAGTGCTCTAATTTTCCTATCATTATTAGTCAATATAAATCTTTTTGCTTTATAAAAGCAACTAACTAAAAGAGAGAGCACCGTGATTTCCCAACTACCAGAATCAGCTGCCTGACCCCCCATACCTCTGTTTTTCTGTCTCTGCCCTTTCAGGAAATCTACTTTCTTTAATAAAAAAGTATTTTTTTCTTATTTCCCCCTCCCAAGTCCCAGCCTGCATTCTACCCAACCTCACTTCTTATTTCCCTCCCTCCTCTAACTCCTTTCCCACTGTATTATTTCCTTTCAATTATGGTTGTGTTTTATTTGTATTTTGAGCCTGCACTCTGTACTAGCTTTACTCCTTCTACACACTTCTCACCTTCCCAATCTGACTTTAGGTCTGTTTCAGTGTTTCTTTTCTTATATCTCTTCTATGTGAAACACTGCTGTACTGAATTATCTCACTCACTGATTGTTTTTTTTATAAATTACCATGACCAAGGGTGCATCCCCACTCTGTTTGCTGTGCTTGGGCTCACTCAGCTCCCTTACCCTACTCTGATTCCCACCCACCCTTGACATCATCAGGCTTATACTCTACTCTAATTAACTATACCCCACCCCTCCAAATCATCCCTCCATGTACAATACTCTACTTAATTCCCTCTCCTCCCCAACTCATGTCTTTTCCCTAGAACATAGCAGCTAGCAGCTAGCATTCTCATCTTTCTAATTGGCTTAATTCCATTCTTCATACAGTACAATCTATCATGATCCACTTTTACCTAAGCATCCCACTCCTCTTTCTGCTTTCTCACCTATCATCCTATCACATCATCCTTAATGATGTGCATGCATCCCCTACTGTTTCCTATTATCTGCATAACTTTAATACACCCCTTTCTTTTTACATTTCTCCAACACTCTTTACTACCTTCCTGTTTCACCTTTGTAAAGCAAACTTTCTTTCTCTTATACACACAAAGTACAAAGTCAAATTTCTCCTCCTTAACTCATACCCATCTCAATCACATCATCCCACACACTTTAGAAGCACAGTCCTCCTAGCAGGTGATATTCACCCCAGCCCAGGCCCATCATCCCCTTCTACCAACCCTTTTACCCCTTCTCACCTCTATCTCCTCCAAACACACCCCTCCCTACACCACACCACACCACTCATAAAATCCTAAACTTTTTCTCTATTAATGTACAGAACCTTCTCAATAAAACCACTGACTTACACTCCTGGATAGCTCAACAGTGTCCCTATATTTTAACATTAACAGAAACCAGGCTAAAACCACACATAGCCAGTAATGAGATATGTCACCAGGTTACAACATCTTTTGATTAGATAGACAAACAAGAAAAGGTGGTGGTGTTGCTATTCTCTATTCAGACCTACTTAATCTCTCCACCTTACAAACTCTGCTACCAAGCTTTCACTGTGCTGAACTAATCATATTAAATTGTCACCTAAACTCCCACAAAAAGTTTGCTATTGCCTCAATTTACATCCCACCAGGCAATAATATTCCTGTCCTAGAAAACATACTCTCCTGGCTGACTGAAAACATCTCCTATGAAATTATTCTTCTGGGAGATGTCAATATAGACTGGTCAAAGCTCATCACGAAGAAGAAGGCAAACAACTCTAGAACTGGAAAGATGGTGAGAATAGGAAAGCTGCTCGTACAACAGGATAGTGATCACCAATAATTTATTATAAAAAGACAATTGACATCAGGTTAAGCGCTTTCGACTGTTCCCCAGTCTTCATCAGAACAAATAAAATATGTAATCCAGTAGTATATATACACAGACTCGCTCCCTCATGCACAAAAGGGATAGTATATGGAAAGCCTGGTTGAAAACCAAATTCCCAACCCTGCTACAAAGCTACAAGGAGATTAGAAACCTCACTAAAAACACATTTATCAAGACAAGAAAAACTTTTATAATTCAGCTCAAACCAATCATCTCTCCAACCCTAAAAGATTCTGGTCCACCATTAATAAGATCCTACACCCCAGCAACCCCACTACCCCAAATTCCTTCCCTAACAACTCACCACTTGAGACAGCAACCCTCCTCAATAACTACTTCATAGACACCATCCATAAACTAACTCACTCAGAACAGAACACCCATCCATCCCACTCTTCCCCACCTCTACCAATATTAATAAACCCCCTTTCTCCCTTAAACCTGTTCCCACCTCCTATATCAAATTTCTTCTCCATAAACTCAAGCCTTGTTCCCCAACTGTTGATGAACTACCCCTTCTCTTCCTCTAACTTGCTGCTGACTCCATAGCCTTTCCCATCTTTATGTTCATTAATAGATCAATTCAAGAAATCACAGTTCCTAATGTATGGAAGTCCTTCTTTACCAGACCACTGCACAAAGGAGGTAACTCCACAAACCTCTCTAACTTCCACCCAATAGCCATCTTATCTCCTCTTTCTAAAATTCTAGAAAAGTGTATCCACTGTCAACTCCTTAAATATCTTATACAGGAAAACCTCTTAACCCCCACACAACATGGTTTCTGGCCTAACCACAGCACTGCTACTGCCCTCCTTTCTTCCAATCATACTGTAGATGAGGCCAGAGACAATAACCAACTTGTATCCTGTCTTTTCCTCAATTTATCCAAAACTTTTGATACTGTCTTACTCTAAACTTCTAACAAAACTAACTGATCTTAACCTCTCTCCTGCTACCATGCAGTGGTTCTCCAGCTACCTGTCAAATAGACTACAATCTGTCTGAGGGCTTACTTCATGCTCCCCATTTTTACCTGTAAATACAGGGGACCCCCAAGGCTCTATACTAGGCCCCCTTCTATTTAATATATTTACCAACAATCTCTACTCCATCTGCAACCACTATACTCTTATCCAGTATGCTGATGACTCAACTTTCATCACATCCTCAGATAACTTGCCTCAGCTCCTTTCTCTTATCCAAAACACTTTCAATACCATTGAAAAGTGGCTCAATAAAACCATCTTGTCCTAAACCTTAAGAAAACTAAACTCTTACTCTTCCTGCCTAATTCACTTTCAGTTCATAAATCCACCTTCTCCATCCCCTCTCTAGATAATACTATCATCACAACAGATCCTTATACAAAGCTCCTTGGCACCATTATAGATGACCAGCTTAAATTCGACCACCATTTTCACCAGTGCATCACGAAGACCCACAAAAATTAGGTTTTATTGCATTGTAACAAAAAATTCCTTACTCCTGAAACTAAACTATCCCTAGTGAGAGACTTCCTTCTACCAAGACTACTCTATGCTGCTCCCATTCTTATAAACGTTCAGTCTACCTTAACCTCTCAACTAGAGCAAACATATAATAAAATCGCCAAATTTGTCACTAACCAATCTTATAAATCTCACCATTGCATTTCATTAAAACAACTCCATTGGCCAGAATTCCCCCATCAACTACAAATAGCACAACTACAAATCATAAACCAAAAAAAGGTACAAGCCAGATAGCCAGTCCCAGATTATTGTTTATTCCGCAAATCCATGAACCAACACTGATAAATCACACTGCAAACCAAAGAACATTAACGTAGTATAAAATATCCTAACGTTTTCGTCGTATCACTTCATCAGATGAATACCACAATCAAAACTGACTGTTTAAATAGAAGTTTAAAATGTTGACATCCAATGAAAATACAAAAACAATTAAAACCTTGTTTAAATTGTGAACTCCAATGTCCATGGGCCTTCAATATGGCATGCATACATTGCTCCAAATCAGAATCTCTGACACTCCTGGAAGACTTAGCAAACCTTCATGATGCCACAGAAGACTGGTGAGTCGAGGCAGGAGTAAAGAATTCTCCCAGATCCAGAAAGGAGATGCCTGGACCAGACATGGAGGGCAGCTACAGGGAAAATTCCAGTCTGGGAGTTATAGGAATAAAGAGGGAGTGGAGACAATCTAAAAAAGGAGCCACAGCCAAGAAAGAGCTCAGGATATTCAAAGTCATAGAGCTCATAACTCTGAACCTGGAGCTGTAGGTAACAGGAGATCAGCACTGAGGGGTATGGATAGAACATCTTGGTTGTCCAGAAACACTGAAGGTCTTGAGACCTTTGAATTTGTCTGTCCCTCTAGACAGGAAGAGGAAAATATACAGGTCTCACTGTCCTTAATTATAGGCCTTTCTTTTCTCTATCAGATTTGTCTTTATGCTCCCTTTCTTTCTTTTTTTCACCAGATTTCTTGGAGGGAAAAGGGAGACAATGGAAACTGGCTGGTCAAAGAAGTGGTGAAAGCATCCCTTTGAGGACCATCTTAGCTCATTAGTCATTGAGGTCTCTAGACTCACAGTCAGCACAAGCTTGACATTTTGTGTCTAGGTGAGACACACCCAGACAATAGCAACACTTTTTGTGTGAATCTAGGGGGGACAACTTGGCCCATAGCCCACACATCTTTTAAAACCTGAAGCTAGCTTCTCAATGGTACAAATCAAATTGATGACAACATGATTGATAAAAACACAGCAACCCCAACACAGAGCAGCAAAATTCCAACTATAAAGACTATAAACAAGAGAAGAGTTTGTTTTCTTTTTAAGCTAAAACCTTACTCGGAAAATGGAGGTAAAAGGGTCCCAAACACACACAGAGACAAAGAAGTCAACAAATACTGCAAAGCTAGAATACCTTAACACAAAATATACTAAAAATACCTGACCAAGACTAATGCACAATACAGAAGACATTAGAAGAAGAAAAAAATCTGTAGAAAAGGCACATATTTAAGGAGCTTTGGAAATCATGTCTGATAGCTGGAAGTAACAAATGAGATCAGAGGAGATTTAAAGAGTGCAGTGAATTATATGAGAGGAGGCAGAGATTTAGAGCCACAAAGTCTTAGCTGCTGGCTTTGGATTCCATTGGATCCAATAGCCCTCAGGCTGAGGCATACAGAAAAGATATCCAATCCATTTTACATCTTTGCTAATATCTGATTATTCATAATTTTTTTTTGATATATGCATAATTTCTGTATGACTATTTTTTTCTGTACTTCTCTGCTTGAATATTACAGATTAAAGAACAAATGCACCCTCCTATCTATATTAGTTAATAAGGCAAACTGGCCACTGTATTAACAGCTATATCAGCTATATACTCAAAACACTGATTGTCTCTGACTCTACCCTTTATCCATCTAACACAGCACTAAGCCAGCATTCTATATGTTTAGACATAAAATCTCAAGTTATTTTGTATGAGAATTTGTCTCAGCTGCATTCCACATATAAATCAAAAGTACAAACTAGATACTAGAAAGTTAAAGAAAACCTGCCAAGACATAGGTGTTATACGAACCTTTGGTCACTGATGATAGAGTAAGAAGGGAAGGGAACCTTCACTGCTTAGCATTACCCTGTGGGGTATAGACAAAACAGTTATTAAGAGTTAGGAAGCACAGTAAAACTCTTTGGTTTAGCTACTTTTTCTGGAAGAACGTTGAAATGTACCACAGAACTTATTTTAGCAGCTCACAACACAAATCAGTTCAACTTAGCAAAAATGTAACATTGGGAGTGTTTATAAAGACAGTGTAAGAAACCAGTGATTCACAACACTGCCATTGTGAGTAAACACAGTAGCAAAGCATCTGAAATTCTAAGGATTGTCACATTGCAGAGACGTACCCCCGGATTCTCAAAAGCTTGCACAGAGTGCAAGATGAGTGCAGGAAGACACGCAGGCAATATGTCTGCCGTGCGATCCAGGAACAGCCTGCAGGGGCTTGCACGAGAGCTCCAGCACTAATCCTGCATGGATTAAGCCCTGGTATGCAAATCACCTCATTTGCAGGAGAAATCCATGCAAATGAGGTGATTTTGCAATCCAGGAAGCTTGCAATAGTCCGTGCAAGACTAGTGCTATCTGCAGAAATGTACTCCGTTAGTAACCGAGTACATTTCTGGAAATTCCAAAACAGAGCTATGACAGCTACAAATAAAGGCTGCATATTATTGAGGAAGCATGCCAATGTCAATGGGCAAGTAGAAGGCCACTGGCATTGCAAACTGTTTAAAAAAATAATAAAACAACTTTTTTTTTTCAACGATCACGGCTGTTTAAGCATAGGGCAGCGACGAGCAAACGGGATTGGGGGGAAATAATAAAATAAACTGAAAATGAGCATTCTAACAAAAATCAGTATTCTGCCATGCAAGTCAATGGCAGGCAAAAGACAACTTGGCCAGTGAGTAGTGGTTGCTAAGGGGGGAGGCTCAGTGTGGGACAAGGAACTATGCATTAGTAGGCAATCCTATGCAAATGAGGGAAAGGTTAGTGAATCCCAGATATTCCCAGGGTGTGAGGCAGGTCCCAAGAGTGTAAGAGTACAAATAGCTGGGAGCAAGACTAGGATATAGGTGACATCATGGGGGATGTCAGACATACTGTAAGCGGATTGCAGACCTGTGGCTCGGGACTGCTCCTAGCTTAGCACAGCTAAGCTAGAGGTGTGTCCAAACTGCCTAGCACTCTTTACAAAGTGTAAGTGGGTGTGCACGCTGCGCACCGGGTCTTACAGGAAGAAAAAGGAAGTTAAACCAGGAAATAGCAGCCCTGTGCACATTTGAGCACTCTGTTTGCACGGCGCACACACAGGCTTAAACTGGGAGGCAATGGGAAGGGAAAACAGCAGTAGGAAGGTAATCAAGGAGAACTAGCTTAGCTGACAGGTGAAATGCATCAGAAGCAGCCAATTACACAGGTAGCAGCCCAACCCAGCCCAGCACACCACTATAAACTATGCAAACACCTGTCCCCCTTGTTTTTCCCAAAACCTCTTCACCACCAGTGTATACAGATGGGGAAATTGTACAAACTGAAAGCAAGAGAAAAGATGTTAGGGGCTGCTTTTGCTATCATAAACCAGCATGTGCAAGTGGCTGAGGGTGGTGAGGCTGTGAATACTGCTGAGCAACCCACAGTGGGGAGACGGAGAAGAGTGTATAGACGCAGGGTAACCTACCAAGGGCTACATGAGCTGGAGATAGTGGAGTGCTATAGGGTGGACAGGGACCTCCTACAGCAAATTGTTGAGCTCTGCCGGCCACGCCTCACACACAGAACTAACAGAGGGGAACCCATCCCAGTGGAAACCAAGGTATGTATAGGCCTAAGAATACTAGCTACAGGTACCTTCCAAAGGCCAACTGGGGATATGATGGGGATTTCACAGGCATCAGCATCCAGGGTACTCCACCAGTTCCTGGATGCCATGTCAGCACATGTCAGTGAGCACGTATATTTCCCCATCACCCGTGAGGCGTTGGCCAGCAATATGCGTCAGTTCCACCAAATAGCAGAATACCCTGAGGTAGTGGGTACAATAGACTGCACGCATATACGCATTAAAGCACAAACACACCCCAAAACAGTCACAGCCAGCAGGATAGGTGTAGACAAACACAAACAAATGCTGTACTATGGCCTCTGAATGAGCCCTATGGGTAACCCCTCCCCCCAGGCCTACACAGACAGACTACAGCAGGCAAGGCAGTTGGATGTAAGTTGTGAAGTGTAGGACATCAGAAACTAATATGTAGGTAGTGAAAGCAAAGATCTGTAGTACACTGGTATGCCTCTAGCCAGCACGCTAGGTAAGTCTAAAGACTGAAATGGTGTACCCAACATACCAGTACAGTCCTAGCAAATGATTAAATGTATCAGGTGTGCCCCACCATCCTACTTACACTTATAGTAACAGTCAGGTGTGCCCCTGCACCCCTGTGTAGAAATGTAGAAACAGTCAGGTGCCCCCCATGCAGAAATGTAGCAACAGTCAATGCCAAATGACCGATGTATACCCTACAGACAAAGCATGCTACCTGTCGGTGTACAACGCAAAGGTCAGCACCACAGTACAAGCTACCTGGACTTGATCCACACACATGCAATATAGATGGCCATACTGGGCATGCTCGCACACTTAGACAAATGAAGGCAATGTCAGTCAACAACATACTGAAAGGTCATACTGGGCATGCTCACACACTTAAACACATGAAGGCCATGTCTGCAAACACCAGTGGACTGGACATATCTGGCAGTTGCAGTTCTTATTGCAGACACATGTCAGTATGCACCACTCCTGCCTTGCACACACAGTGGATGGGAATACAGACATAGATGTGTGGAAGAGGGTGACCATGACAAGGAACCATCTGGACCTGTCCCACCCAGCACACAGCCAAAAGGCCCCAAACACATGAGGTGCAGGTGTCACTCACTGCAGATACTAGCCATCAGTATCTGTCAGCATGACAGACTATATGGTGCACGTGCCAGTTCTGCAACATGACTGTACAAGGAAGTAGTCACCTAGTATCTGTATACACGTACCTGTGGCATCTGACCCCATGTGTGCCTGCATGTGGCATGACAACCCATGAATAGGTTATGGCCCATGCACACACCGCCCTCCCCATAGCAGTATCATGGCAAGCCTGCTGAGGTCATACAATATGTAGTACACCTCTGGGAGAGCTGTAGCTCAGTAATTTCCATGGTGCATCCCATAACTGCGTACTGCTGTAGTGAAGAACTAGTTAGGTAGTAGTTCTAACCCCAGACTGGGCAACTGTGTGAGTGTGTGTTTGTGTGCGTGTCTCTCTGTCTCTGACTGTGTAGAGAGAAATGCTTTTTAGGCTTCGCACACTCCGTACAATTCATATACTCACCTTTGGGAAGCCTGCTGATGTCACTCACCTAGCAATACACCTCTGGGAATATCAAAGTCTAGTAACCTCTGTAGTGCGTCCCATAACTGTGTACTGCTGTAGTGTGATAAAGCAGTTAGGTAGGTATTCTAACCCCAGACCTGGCAACTCTGTGTGTGTGTGTGTGTGTCGGTTGTGTGAATCTGTCTGTGTGTCTGACTGAGTAGAGAGCAATGCTTTTTAGGCCACTCACACTCAGTACAATTCATATACTCAGCTTTGGCAAGGCTGCTGATGTCACTCACCCGGAAATACAACTCTGGGAAAATAATAGCCTTGTAATCCCTGTAGTGCATCCTGTAACTGCGAACAGCTGTTGTGTGATAAAGTAGTTAGGTAGGTGTTCTAACCAGACTTGGCAACTGTGTTGGTGTGTGAATCTGTGTGTGTCTGAGTAGAGAGCAATGTTTTTAGGCTATTCACACTCTGTACAACTCATATACTCAACTTTGGCAAGGCTGATAATGTCACTCACCTAGAAATACACCTCTGGGAAAGTCATAGCCCAGTAATATACATAGTGCATCCTGTAATTGCGTACTACTGTAGTGTGGTAAGTAGTTAGGTAGATGTTCCAACCCCAGACTTGGCAACTGTGTGTGTGTATTGGTGTGTGCATGTGTCTCTGTCTGTCATACACTGAGTAGAGAACAATGCTTTTTAGGGTACTCACACTCCTTAGAATTCATATACTCAACTTTGGCAAGGCTGCTGATGTCACCCACCTAGAAATACACCTCTGGGAAGGTTGTAGCTCAGTAATCTCAGTACCACATCCTGTAACTGCGTACAGCTGTAGTGTGATCTAGAACCGTGGTAGGGTTCCATCTCCACCCATGGTAATTCTGGATTTTTTTGTGTGTGTGTTCCAATGTCTGTGTATGGAGGAATGCATTACAGGCTACACACTCACAGTACATTTCGAATGTCCTACTTTGGCAATCCTGCTGATGTCATTCATTGTGAAATAAACCTTTAGGGAAGGATTTTTCTAGTAATCCCTGTGGTGTGTCCTATAACAACTCCATGCTGTAGTGTGATATAGACCTTGGTCAGGGGTTCTATACCCACACGTCAGTTGTGGATGTTTTGTGTGTGTCTCACTGTCTGTGTAGGGAGCAATGCATGTTAGGCTAGCCACTCACAGTACAGTTGAAATGGCCATCTTTGGTAATCCTACTGATGTCATTCAATGTGAAATATACCTTTGGGGAAGAAGTCCTTCAGTAATGTCCATGGTGCGTACTATAACTACTTAGTGCTGTAGTGTAATAAACTAGTTAGATAGGGGTTCAACTCCCAGACATAACAGGTGTGCATGTGTGTGTTTGTAACTCATATCTTGTCTTGAGGTGGTTGTGAGTTTGTTATAGCTCTGGGCAATGTGGAGGAGGTTTTGCTTATTTCTTTTATGAAGGCCTTACTATATATCACAATGTCAACCATACAGAGATAACAGGTGTAAATTAGCTGAGAGGCTGGGGTGCAAAGCCATACCCATACATGTGACATCAAGGCCAGCCACTTGTTTGGCTGTGGTGGGATGCCTATTCGTCCATGACGTATAGTGTGTGGGGCCTCTCAACTCCATTAATGGTACATGTGGACATATGTGTATTTGTTAATCTGCCATTGCTATCTACAAATGTATGGCCATATATACCTATATAGATTTATACATCTGCTAATATATATATAACTATGTCCGTATACACCTACATAGATATATATCTACATACACATATGTAACATGCTGTGTATATGTAGACATATAGGTGAAGACACATATATGTA